>NC_071983.1:3271669-3466950 GCF_026283585.1 Hylaeus volcanicus | reverse complement strand
ATGGAAAACACTTGAGTGATTTCCAGGAATCTGTGACGTCACGTGTTGTCAGTATTTAGCTAGTCAAAGTTTGAATGTTTCGACTTTGATTATTACAAAGCCTTCGATGTCTTACAGCCCATGTTTGGTCACATATATATATATATATATATTTATATATTACGTATTTACTATACTATAGACCAAACATGGGCTGTAAGACATCGAAGGCTTTGTAATAATCAAAGTCGAAACATTCAAACTTTGACTAGCTAAATACTGACAACAAGTGACGTCACAGATTCCTGGAAATCACTCAAGTGTTTTCCATCCGCTCTATTATACCATTTCTTTGAAATTTTCAGTTAGTACCACGTCAAAATAAACAAAGTCGACATACAGTTGAGTGGGCATTCCTACCCATATATATATATTTCTAACGGGTATCTCAGTGAAACAGGATTAGCAGGATTATTTTTCCATTTATTTTCAAAGTACAATGGAGGAACCTTTGAAACTTTTGTTACATAAAATATAAATTTTCCTTCTATTTCTAATCGCTATGTATTTTTTCAGATTTCACGTTTCGATGTTTACAACGGTACTTTCTATCTTTTATCTCGCCAAAAAAAGACTAGAAGGATGATTCTCCCACTGGTTTCTAAAGTACAATAAAAGAGCCCTCCCTATGCAAAATAAGCAGTGCCTCCCCCAGGCTCTGAGCAAGGAATAAGAAATGGTAAGCGGTAATTTCCATACTACCCGGTTGATGTTTCGCGCCGATAGAGATTTCAGTTACTGGCTTTGCACAATTATCATAATCTTTCGCAGCCAATCATTTCAGAAACGATTAATCTGTCCCTGTCGTTCTCTTTTGTGCGCGTACGTAATTGGAACTGTTATCTACAACGTGTTTCTTATTGTGTTTTATCACTGCTACAGCGGAACGCTGGTGTTTTGATATTACGCAAGCTGACCTAGTAGCCGAGTATAGCGTAGAAACAGATGCTTATCACGTGAGAATTATGGCGAGCAGAGGGAAGCATTGGAATACAAAGAAGAAAGGTCCTCCAGCGGAGGAAGGCGAGTTTGTCAAGGATATTTCAAGGTTAAACATATTCCTTCGGTTTTTTCGTAATCATGTTTTAAGTGACTTGCAGAATTTGCAAATAGAACAATGATTTTAGTATGCTAGAACAATAAATAAGAGATATTGGTGCTTTAATATTTTCTGAGACACCGGAGGACTTCAAACCGGAGTCGAAATGTCGAAGACTAATTTAATAAATAGATAGGTAATTTATTCCTTGCAATTTCTTACGTAAGGAAGAACTTTGGCGTACATGCGGACCAATTTACTAAAATTACGTATTTACTATACTATAGACCAAACATGGGCTGTAAGACATCGAAGGCTTTGTAACACTTTGAAAACACGTGACGTCACAGATTCCTGGAAATCACTCAAGTGTTTTCCATCCGCTCTGTTATACCATTTCTTCGAAATTTTCAGTTAGCACCACGTCAAAGTAAACAAAGTCGACATACAGTTGAGTGGGCATTCCTACACCAGCAACCGCGATTGTTTTTGTCACGATCATACGATTTCCCATCCCCTCTACTGTATCCTTGTTTCCATATCTGGTCAAAGGCTAATGAAAGCCATTTCTTAGAAATTTTCGTTCATTCTCACGTCGAAGTAAACAAGATCGACACGCGATCGTTGGGTTACCGTGAAATTTGCTCGCAAACACTCGTCGAGAAATCTCGCGCAATATGCGTTTCGGCTCCTGCTGGAACATCTTCGTCGCTAATCGACTTTCGAGGGCTCCTCCTTGGATTCTTCTGCGTCGAGGAAAGGACAGTTAGCGTTGGTCTTTAAAGTTAACTGTAATGGCGGGTAGAAAAAGCAGCCGCAGATGTTTCGAATGTGAATTTTCCTTTGCAGAAGGCCATCGCGACAGGGCACAGGGAACTTCCGCAGTTTCAACGCGACTAATAGGAGTTGGGTGGAGTTCCAGAGGCGGTTGGCTCCGAGTGGAAACCAAATTACGAAAAAGGGGACTGATGATATTGCACCTGGTAGCTTGATAATTGCCAGGGGAGGGTGACTGTTTCTATTTCCATGATCTGCGTTTTATTAGATGGATAGTTTCGGAACTGAGATAATTTTGAAATTAGACCATTCGAGAGTCTGAGTTAGGGTAAATTAGTTTGCTAGGTATTTTCGAGTAAAACTGTTCTCGTAATCAAAAAATAAGACCGAAATTCTGTCTCGAACATTCCTTTGGATATTCAACGCGGCAATCTTACATCGTTTCGAGCACGTTCCTCCATTTCCGAATAACCATGTAGAATGGGTCCCGATCTATCGTCGAACACCACTTGGAATCTCAGGAGCTCGTTGCAAGACTGTTTGCGGCAGTAAATTAATTCTAGAGTAAATTACGAGCTCATGGCGTTATACCAGCCAGCACAATGTATTTACTCCCATTAGGAGGCCTAAATCGAGACAGCGAGAACTGGAATGTGTCATAGAACGTGGTGGATGACGATAACAGTTTGGATTAATTGCATGGTCAAGTGTGTTTGCTGTTACACGCGTAACAAGCGTGTTCCGCGACCCCACGAAACAGATCACTGGGATCGAGACTAACAACGGTGCAGAGAGTTGCATAATTGGCAATCATTGGCAAGTTTACAACCTGACGGGGTGGTAGGGGGCGAGACGTGGACATTATCGACGAACCTGAGAATCCAGGAAATTAAAATCCTCCGGGGGATAATTAGTCTGTCTGTCACGAGCCCTCGTTCGTCTTGCGCAATGCTCGACGTTTGCCTTTTCCGACCTGTCTCGCCCGTAAGAAATTCAATCTGTACAACTGGGACGTTGCGTAAAAGAATATTTTTCGTCGGGGTGAAATACGGCCGCGGAAATTTCTCGAGACGGTCTGTTCGGGAATTCAAAGACACTCGACGTTGATTTGTCGAACTAGAGCTGATTGCAACGGCTCTTTATCGTTTAGTTTTAGTTTGGAAAGAGTACAGATATTGGGTGACGATGGATTACAATTCCTGGCAAATTGTAATATTCACGAATAGACGGTTGATTTTATACATTTACGACGTACAGTAATATATGTTGAATATATTTTACTTTTAATATAATATAATATACATTTAATATAATAATAAGTTTTGCATAGGTGCGTGTGCCTTGTGGTTATATTTAGCGTATATTTATTACATTGGCTTACACCATAAATGCGTAAAATCCGCAGTCTATTCGTGGATGAAAAATAAAGCTGCACGTAGCAATTGCATATTTCATGAAAGGTGCATTTAAATAATTGCACCAGTATTCTTGAGCTTGTACACGCTAACGTTTATTAGAAAGGCATCGTGTTGTATTAGTAGATGGCAGAGATACCCCGTGACAGTTTCGAAAGAGCAGGTATCGAGTGCCGCAGTCAGGGTGATTAATGGATGTACAGACTCATCTATTATCTTAATGACTTAACACTTGAACCAACACTGTAACGTCTCGCCCAAGAGAAAAAGTCCAATAAAGTTCACAATCGTGTACTCTCGAGCTGGCTCTTACTTGGACAAATTGCAACCTCGATTCGCGTTTCGATTCAAATTTTATTGTTTCAACTTTGCAAGGTTTCGAGTAACAGTTAGAATTACCGTAACATATTTATCAGTTTCAAATGTAGTAGACGGAACATTCGACACAGTGGGATTTTTTAAAATGGATCGTTTAAAATGGCGCCTATTTGAAACATGAATTAATACATTATTAAATAGTGTCTTCAGAAATTGAAAATACTGCTGCATTTAAGCAATGTGAAACCATCCGGATGAAATAAAAAAAATGGCAGAAATCTAGCGTTTTTCATAAATGAACAATACAGACGAAGGCCTGCAAACAGCTGCAGTATAAAAATAAGGAAGCATCTGAACGAAATTACAAATGTCCAACACGAATACCTACAGTTACCACCAGTAACAATTAAAACCAGACCTCGGGATGACGAAGCGTGATCCACAAGAATCCCCGCAGAAATTCAATACGTTTCCCCAAGTGCCGAAGAACCAAAGTACCAAGAAAAAGAGGAAGAGAAAGGCAGAGATGCCACCGTTCCGTAAATCCATGAGATACTTATCGAAGATAATCGCAAGGGATCGACGTTAATTCGCCGCCTCCCCTAATCGCGTTAATCCGTGATTGCGCTACGAGTCCTTTCCTCCGCGGATATTTTCCGGATGGGGGAACCCGCCAGTGAATTATGCGGCGGCTCTTTCACGGTATTTTTGCCCCATTTCCGTGACGCCCCCGATCCCGTGCTCGTGTTTCATGATTAATGGATGTAGGGAGGTTTAGTATAGGGGTTTGAAAGCGGGAGGGAGAAAAATGCAGCAAATGGCTCCATTCCGAGTGGCAGGGTCAACAGAGGAGATACCGGAACGCGCGAAGTCGATTATTGCAGGCATTCTCGAAGGCACGCGGAAATCGATACCTAATTATCAGCCGAGACACCACACACGAACGGCTGTGGGAATTTCCTTGCCCTAGGTCCACGAGACCCAGCTATTTCGTGCATGTACCTTCGCCTGTTCGGATTATCGAGGAACGACCCAGTCGACTGGATGGGCTTTGATCATTTATCGGGGCCTCGTGACGACGTAGCCTACTTCGGCTCGGGGGAGCCGTTGTTAATTATTCGCCATTTATGACAAAACGGTCGGAAAGTCAGCGACAGACTACGAGTACCCCTCGAGCCATCGAAGATATTGTTTCATGCATTATTCGATTTAGTTCCACGTAAGATATTTTTGTAATTAACCGAAAGAAAGCGTCTTTAAGTCGAATCATTACCACGATGGAAATAGTTACAAATGAACGTCGATAGGTTCGGCGTTAAAAAGGCTGATTGCCCGACAAGGAGCAGCTCGAAGACAAAGGCTCGTTCCGGTATTAATTACTCGAGTGGATCACTCGATCGTTCGAAGACGAGAAGGAGTTGAACGACTGTTAAAACGCGGATCTTCGTTCTCCATTTATTCGCGGACTGGTTTACGGCACTTTTATGGTGTACTTGTCGGCCAACAACTTCATATCGATTGCAATTTATCTGTGTAATCCGGGAGCGGCGTGTTCGGAGCAGCGGACGTCGGATGCACAAAGAGAGATCAGGCAAACGCTAATTGCTTTTTCAGTATGAACCCCTGCCAAGTTTCGTGCTTCTTGTCCGCGAGGGTTGGGACGAAGACGGAAGACATTTCCATCCGTTAATGCCAAAATTTTAATTAAATCCCTGCCGTAGCGTGTTTTGCAGTTGTCATCGATTTACGTTGCCCTGGCTGGAATTTGGATCTTTAATTACGTATAGCAATTGCCTGAACTGTAATTGTTCAAACAAAATACACGTTGGCTCCATTATTTATGGAACGGAGCGCTTCGGTACCTAATTGCATTCGTTTCGAGGTAAAACAGAAACGAAATACAAATCGGAAAGCAAAAATTGTCGTGTGCATGTACTTAGCGCATCGTAGGTCATTGGAATATTCAGAGGCTCTTTAATTACGTTGTGGAAAGGGTTCTTTAGAAAGGGCTTCGATATTTATTTTTTTAACCCCTTGAAGCTTGAGGGATGAATTTTAGTTATTTTGTTCTAATCGAATACGCACAAATCGAACCAGTTTTTATCTGTGAATATGTTGTCTCGTTTTAGTGTTGTATACATTTTGATTCAAAGAGGTATTATGATCATAAGTGATGATAATTTTGATGTAAAGGTAAACCTACGCATTTGCGTTAATATCCCACAAGAGGTTAACCACGCATCATTCATTTTAACATCACGCGAGATATTTTCGCATTTAATTGAAAAAACTTTCACTTACTCCAGGTGTGTTTTATTAAAAATAAAAAAATCCTGAAGGCCCCATTCGGAGAATACTTTGTAGCGAATGAGGTGCTAAGTAGGCAGGGCTCGTTTCTCCCATGAAAAGGCGGGCATCGGTGAAATACGCAGAAAGGTGGGTAGAAAATACCCCTTAGTCGCGCAGCACGTGACTTATGGCAGCCGTACGTATATCGTCAAGAACACTGCAGTTCCGGTGGCGTAGGAAGCGTCGAGTGTGGAATATAAACTTTAACGGATAGCTTCTTCCACGGTTACCGTCTACCAGGGGTGATCTAGGACCTCTGTCCTGTTCTTGCAGCTTCTTGTCCGCGATCCTCGTCCCAGATAGACCGTTTCACCGCGCCGACCATTGTTCCGGGGACGTGTCACAGCTTTTTACGCAGAAACGGCCGAGTCGCGATGCCCACGGCTGCAAAATCACATGTCTGCGGCGACTCGCCATGCAAATTATCCAGGTATACGATTCTCAGTCCTTAGGAGGAGTTTGAAATTGTTTAGGGGTGGTTCGACTCGTAGAGATAGATTTCAAAATTTGTAGACAATAGGGAATTTAAATGTTTAGCTCTCGGTGTCAAATAATGGAAGGATTTCTATCGTTTTTGGTCTTGAAATTTATATCGAGTCATTGTGAAACGACATTTATTTCTTTTAACTCAGTTAACCTTGTGAGGGATATCGACATATGTGTGCAGGTTTGCTTTTGTATTAAAATTATCATTCATTTCAATTACGATACCTTTTAGAATTAAAACATGCGCCACGTTAAAGTGAGACAGTATGTTAAAATCAATTTATCGATAAAGATCGCTTTGGTTTGCGTGCATTCAATTAGAGCAAAATAAATTCGTTTAAAATTTGTCCCTCGAGTGATTAATTAATTTGAAATTTATTTCGTGTTGAGCGTTATTAACAAAATTAAATCGTTTCTCTTAAAATGATTCTCTTCTAGCACGCCAACTCCAAACAAGTATACAATTAATTTTTTCATGAAACACGATACCGAGGGCGTTAATTCATCGATCGGATTTATCGATCCAAGTAAACGATAGACAGTTACTCTTATCGATCCCCAAGGGGCTAAGTAGCTCGTTAACGCTGTATAAAAACTATTTAACTATTTTCTTTACCTCGTGCACTCTCCCCGACACTCCCCGGCATATTTTCACTCTGGCCCTTTGAAGAACTTTATCTGGACACTCGTTTCGGTACTCCGAAACACTCGTCTCGTATTTTACTTCGCTCTCCACTACATCTGTATGCACATAAATAAGCGCCAGCGCGCAGTTAGTCACGAGTCATACGAAAGTTTCGTACGCGTTCACGGAATTTTCAAATGCCTCCTGCGTTTTGGAATTTTACCAACTACTTTGCAGCCTTCGTAGTAGATATTCACAGAAACGAAAGTAAACTTGTTTCGAACGGTGTATCAAGATTATCGTCGGTATCGAGAGTGATAATCGTGTACGAAATTAATTGTGCGCCTCTGTATTCGATCCTTTTTAATTCTAGAAGAATATTAAATATATTTATTTAAATTAATGTCATAAATGATCGAACATAAAGAAGCATAGAATTAATTTCCATTACGTATTTACTTAAATGTCACAGTAGTTGCATCATTCCTCGCCAAGGATTATTATTTACGTGTTATTCAATGCAATATCAGGGTGTGATTTGTGCATTCCATCCTCCTACGCAATCCATCATCGTGTCTCCGCAATATTGCCATTTTTTTTTTTCTAGAGTAATCAAACGTATATTGATTGCTTAATTATCTCAGCCAGGTAACGACACGCTTGTCGCTTTTGTTATGTTAATCTGGAAACTCTTTTACGTAACGGTGCGGAGGCATTGTCGAGTGCAATTAAGGATACAAAATTGGCGAGTGTTGCGGCGTGAATGTGTTACGGAGTCGCTGCTGTTAGTCATACCGATTAATTGTTCATAGAGGTACATAATATTTCGCTGTTCAATTTACAAGTGATACCAGTTTCCTGTTTTGGAATTGTATTATAAATGAAAGTTCTGTTGAATTTGATGCTTTTCCTATGATCGATTAGATGGGTTTTTTAATTTTGGATTCAGATCCAGATTTAGAATTTATCACGGAGTTCAGGAGTAATTCATTATCTAACCCAAGATCCCCGTCCTCGTCAAAATTTCTAAAAGCGTTTCGGGAGATTAGGGTCGTGCAGCGTAGCAGAAATTCCGCAACAAAGTCTCTGGTAAACGACAATTTAGCGTTAGATTAAAATCTCCAATGCGATAGGTATTGCGCACGAATGAACCTTCGAGAACATGGTGGCTCGGTATAGCCTGGTCTTTCCTCAAGATCCTCGTTATAGATAATGCGTTTACTGTAACAATCGCTTCCAATGCTATCCTGGCGTTTCGGGAAACTTCACGGAAACGCGGGACGTTTAAGACGAGATAATTAATTTTATTATTCGAATCTCCATCCGTCCTCTAGTTTGCAATCGTTTCCCATTTTTTTCTTCTTCTTCTTTCGCCACTTACCCCAGCACGTGCATCGGAGAATATGCGCGCGTGGATGCATTACGCATTTATACACGTCTCACGTTTCACCTGGAGTCGAGTTACGTCCATTTCCAATTTACATACTCAGCCCTCGTCAAATGCGCACTTCACTTACTCGCATACGTGATTCGCGGACGGTGGTATACGCGAGTATTATCCCTTGTCGTACCCGTAGAAAGTTCACTTTTGTAGTTAATACGCGGCTGTTAGGCTGAATTCATTTATTCTTCCTTAGCCATGCTTCATTTTCATTTTGAATGATAAATTGTGGGAATATTAAATTAAAATGGGAACGATTGCGAGCTTCTTGGTGGTGGAAGTTCATTTTAGAGGAATCATCTTTTTAGAGGAGGTTCATAATATGCTCTAGCTTATATTTGATAGATTTTCTTCTATAGTAATTGATGCAACATGTGCATAGCTCGATGTTTTTTAATTTTCATTTATTTTATCCTTCCAATAAATTCATTTGGAAATCGTTTAACAATATGATGGATACGATAGCTTCAACCGACGGAATAATACACGAGCATTCCGTTGTAAAAGCTCGAACAATTTATTATTCATCTCAACACAGCCTTCATTATTAAAGACATTGCTCCTAATTCCCAAAATGGAGATACCATCAGCACGCCCTGTTTTCTCTACACGACCGCGAACGCCGTTTCTTCGAATTTAATTTTCAATTAACTATTACGTTTTAGAATGCCGTGATTGTTAGTTGTATAATGTATTTAAGTAGAAATTCGTTTAAGAGAATTCCTCTCTCGAATTGCGCACTGTGAAACGGCTGTCCATTTAGCCCAATTCTAAAACACGTTGGCCTACAACCCAAGAATAACATTGTTGTTTCCTCGATTTATTTACGAGACTGTCCACCGAAAGCACGAGTTTTTTAGCCCCTGGTATATTTCGCGGAACAGGAACGAAGGCGCAAAGTCGATATCGCCGGTATCTGTCTCGTGTTTCAAACTTTTGCCAGTCGGTTTTCGGGGTGTGTAACCGATGTACCGCCGTGATTTATGCATCCCAAAAGAGTTGAACCGAATATAAATTTCTATCGAGGCTTGTATCTGCGGTAAACGGACGTTTTTCGGAATTATTACACAGCCATTAAGCGCGCGTAAAAAAAGGTACAGCGTAGACCAAACGGAATTCATTCAAGGGATACTCTTTCAACGGTTGATCGAAGAGATTTAATTGGAGCATGGGAAGGTTTCGTTAATATTAATTTAAATTGCATTGGCTGTAGTATTTTAGAGTTAACAAAAATTGGGGATTTTATGAGACTGCGAATGTTTATGCAAATTTGGATATGGAAAGTGTATTATAATATTATGTATATTATGCATTTTATTGTTGTATATGTGCGTTTTATATATTTTGTTCATTTGTGCACATTCTCTTCGTGTACTTTCAATTGCCTATGATTGCATAAACATCCTCAGTGTGATTATGAGATACATAAATAAATGATACGTTCTAACGATAGTCCCCTATACAAAATTTGATTTGATGTAATCTCAGTTCATTAGCAGCCGTGGTATTCTTCCATTTCCAATTTGGCTCGCGACCATCCCTACGGTAACCCAATTTAACAACATATTGCTATTAATTATAGAAATTTGCATTACGTGATAACAAACAGCAGCGGACTGCTATTAACTTAATTGATACGTGTTATTACAAACAACAATATTAACTCTCAAAGCCAGCATCCACATTTTCGCTACACAAATTGTAGCGTGTTTATTGCAGGATCGATTAATTTCGTTAATGGTATTCATGCGTATCCCAGTTTGTTTCAACGAAACGTTTCGTTTTAAAGTAACCAATAAACGATACGCTTTAGTATTATAGAGATGCTATAGATAAATTAAGGGAGATACAGGAACACCTGCGAAGGCTGTCTCTGTGCTTTTATTAACATAAATGTAACATGTTCTTTTTTCAGCTGCGATACGATCAGAGGTCTGTCTCTCCTCTATCCATAACATCTCTATATTTATTATTGTATAATATCATTGTATCCTAGTTCGATTACCAATTGAACTTGAAGCCGCGCGCAGTAACAGGGTTTCCCATGTTCGCAAAGTCGTGTTCCCTATGGGATTGGTTACAAAGTTTCCGCCAAGTTAAGATTAGTTAAGATAGCAGGCATGGAGACCCTCTTCTCGAGGTTCCCTTCCGAACCGTGTACATACTGTGCTTTCATCTTTCTTCTTTTTTTTCTTCTTCTTCGTCCTATCGGTCCATTTTCTTCCCTGTCCCAGCGCAACGACGTTGTAATCGACAACTCCGCTCGCCAGGTCGTTCGGTGTTCACAATGTATTTACAAGTTTCCACGTTAGTCGGAGAAAATTACTGGACCTCAATTTGCTGCGCCAAGTTACTTCGATTGGTTAACTATAACGTGACCCCAAAGGCGACCAGTGAGACCGTTAGTGGAAAGAGCCGATTATAGTCAGACCGTAAAGTTACAGTACGGACGTTAGCTGTTTGTTTTTTTACGCTTGCATGTTGGTTTTGGTGGAACTGGTATTAGTTTTAAATAGGAACGAGTACGGATATCGGATGACAATGTATTTTATGCATTTATGACCTACAGTTATATAGAAATCAGAGAAAAAATGTACATGATATATGGTGAACATAGTTTACAATTAACATAATAATACTTTTACGTCGTTTTACGTAGGTGCATAAGTGCGCATACCTTTTGGTTATATTCACCACGTGTTTATTATATTTCTTTGTATCATAAATGCATAATATCCGCAGGCTATTCATTAATTAAAACTTAGAAGAGAAAGAAAAGCGTCGACCAATTACACGCAATTTATCACACGGTCATGCAGAAACGTCGGTTTCCAATCGTTCGATCGTCGTTGATTGCACGGGGGGGATTTCTTTTCTTCTAGCGCGATGATTTAAACGCGTTGTATCGGCCATTTAACCAACGCATTATTAGCCCAAGGTTCCTGACTGATTATTGTCCATCAGTAGAAGGAATCACGAACGTTTGCAAAGGCTATAAAAGATACGATAGGCTTGTGCAATCGTCAGTGTTCTACGGACTTCCTCCTCTTCCCATAGAGTAGAAATGTCGGTTTAGATTCGTTAGTGCTAGTGCTTTACGTCGATTCATCTTCTTTGGTCTGTTGGTGAGTCAATTTATGTAAATATGTGAAATACGTGTATTTATATCTGGAAGTAAAATGCCTTTTTTTTTTTTTTTTTTTTTTAATCAATAGTATCAAGTTCTTATAGTTTTTCAAGATTTTATTAGCCACCAAAATGCAACGAATGTGAAAAAGCATTGAAAAATGAATACGCTAAATTTCCATGGTTTTTTTTTTCGTCGTGTCCTCTTTGCCGTTTTACAAATATACAAGATAGCAATAAATAACGGACATTGATAGAGAGAAAACAGTGAAAAAGTTTTCATAAGCCCGTTTCACTTTTTTTTATTTATAATGAATATTTTGTTTGGCAAACACGTTCAAAGGGCGGGCAAACACGTTCAAAGGGCGGCCAAACAAATAATCCATATTGTATCGCTGCAAATACGAATAAATGGCTCCGTATAAACAAGGTTCATCTGAATCGAGGAATTGTATCGCACCGTACGTTGCAAATGTACTAGCTGCCTTTCTATTTTATCCTTTTCTTGACGTAACATTAATTTCATAAAAAATTTATTTATGGTATAAAACTCACAATTGTTAGCATCGGGATTAGCACTTTTCTTTTTACTCTATCCAATTCAGTGTCAAAAATACATAAAAGTACAGAGTTTCAAAAATTCGTTTCGATAAATATTGGCGGTGGCCTCTCTTGAAATCAAAATAACTTCTTCAAGAACGAAGTTATCCGAATCAAATTTGTTGTTCTCCTACTCTGCGAAAGGAATTGAAGAAACGAGGGTATGGATCGTGATACGATTACTTTTTCTTCGAAATTTTTTTCGGAATCATGCAAAACAATCGTGCTTTTAAATTAAACACCTATTTTCAAATTTTTCCAAAAATGGCAAAGCAAACCTCTCGAAACAAACATCCGCCGTTCCTCTTCTTGCACACGAGACGCAGAGGTTTCGTATCCCTCAGGCGTTGGATATCCCACTGGTATTTTTGCAATTAACGTCTAAATTAACGATACCGATAGGTAAGCTTCTCCATCGAATCGTCGAAAAAGTGGATATCCGGTTTTAATGGGAACCGGACGACCAGGTTCGAAAGCCAGCCTCCGACCGGAAATAGTTTTAACGAGGTAGCTCGAAAGGGCGTCGAGGAAGGGCGGGGGTGAGAGAGAACCATCCCCACGTCAGAGCGCAAAGAATCGAGTGCAAAAACGTCCTGTACGCAGCGTGGACGAAACTGTTCCCAGCGGGGGTGGCGTACCGCTCCTAAATCGCGCGAGGCTGGTCTGATGGAGTTTCTGTCGAAACTACAACGGTGGAAACGTGTCGCGGGTTTTGCCGCAAATGTCGCGTGTACCGGCCGAAAATTTTAATGGAACTAGGCTTTCTTCTTCGAGTGAAACGCGTACGTATGCGATGCATTGTCGGTGTTCCACTGTGGGAGAGCCTGACTAGGTAAAATTGATTGCTCGTCGATGCATCTATGTCTGTCTATGGTGTCTGTTATATGATATTTTTTGGGGAGTTAGGTCCGGGGTAGAAAAATTGTGGGTGAAAGGAATTTTATGTACTAGAAAAAAAAAAAAGTATCAATTTTATAAGTGCAAAGCTGGAGTTTAATTCCTCTTGATTACTCTTAATTTCTAGGGCATATTTTTCACCATTCTCGTGTCCGATTATGCGGATGATTTGCTTTGCACGCGGTGTAGGAAACCGATTGAAAATACTTTTCCGCGGAAGTAGTGCGCATTCACAAAAAAGGGAGCAATACGTTCGCGTTATTCGATGACGTTGATGGTCTGGATATATCGGATGTACCTCCCGGGCATATCGAGTTTGCAGCGATGACACATGTGTGTCGAAGTATGTTCCGTCGATGCAGCGCAGACTGTCAATTTCCAAGGTTTGTAATACCAGAAGGGATTTTTCCAACTAAATTTCGACATTCAGATCACTGATGACAAAAAAGATATTGCTATTTAAACTAGAGTTTCAAATAATTATGTATATAATTGATTAACCGAAACGTTCGTAAATATTTGAAATGATAATTTTCGATTGTAAAATTCGTGGCATATAAAAGCTCTTAGTAACTCCAGAATACGTTGTTAAAAAGGGAAAATGAAAGCTCTGCTTTAAACAAGTAAAATAGAAGGGACATTTCGGGTTTCAGCGTTCCCAAAAATATTTAATTTCTCGCGCATAGGGGGTTGGAAAATGCGCGAAGCGGTCCAAATTCGGTAATTTTCCTCCACACTCGAGCGAAACGTCATTAGATGGTCCAGTTACGGTACAGTTAAAGGGGACAGTAACGCAAGGTCACCCAGTTACCATCGCGTCCCGTGGAGCAATTTTTGGAACATCATGGAAGAGCTGTTCTATTTTATTCGCATAAACGTCTTGCTCGCTGCGATATAAAAGATCATTTAGGAGTTTCCGCGCGGCTAGGTGGCAAAAGTTTAAAGCGACCCAGTCAAAGGTTTTATCTACCTTGCTGTGTACTTCTTTCAATTTATTCTTGTACAACTTCCTCGTTGCGGTACCTTTTCGTGGACACTTCGCACTTTACACGCTCCGAGACAAAATTATTCTCGATTTTATTTTGTAACCTCACGTTCGCGAATCAATTGATACTTTTACCGGACCATAAGTGAATTAATATCCAGAGATACCAGTTGCCTTGCTACAAAATTCTGTGGTATGTCCTCTCTGAAATTTTTTTTCCCATCGATAAACAATATTTCTTTCCATTTACTGCAACTTCTCATTCAGTTTGATTCAGCGATGTGACGAGATTGTTATTTATACAGAAATTTCCAATAGCGAGTAAAAGCTAAACAACCTTCTTGCACTACTTGCAGAATAAAAATACAAGTTTCAACAGTGTGAACAAAATGAAATAAACGCAACCTATCTTAATATTAATTTAGAACTAAACGAATCTAAATCTTACTCGTAAACTACTACTCGATTAAAATTTTGTTCATCTCCGATTCCACCTTCCTTCATCGGCAATTTTCTTTGAAGTTTTCTGGATCGTTTGCACCGAGACCTCTGCAAAATATGTCGTGCATTTCTCAGCGGCGCAGACAGCCCTGTTTTGCGTGCAATTTGGCGTGCCGTCAAACTCGAATTAGGAGCATCCATCCTATCGTCGTCGTATCATTTTTCCGGGGGATGTACATCCGCGGATAATTTTATTCCACTTTTCGCACGGTTTGATAGCGGAGCTCGTTTATTCGCAGGAGTCGTAACTTCCACGGGGAGGATCGCCATTTCTCACGCTACCGTATTCTTCGTAGCTCGTACGTGTGTCCGTGTAATTTGATTCCCGAAGAAAATGTTGCAACCACCGTGTATCCTCGATTCCACCGTATTGTGAGGAAGATCATGTGTACACTTCAGCAAGATTGAACTTCGAGCTTCCGCGTGTAACTGCAATTGAATTTCTGAACGCTGGATAAGGGAACGTATCCGCCGAGCCCGGCGTGTTTCTACTTGAGTTATTACCCGGGATCATTATTCCAGAATATCTGATTTTCTTCGGGGATTCGTGCTGTAGAAATCATGTAAGGTGGAAGTAGGTTTCTCGAAGAATAAACATTAGGCCATCGAATTTTTACAAGAGTCTTTTAAACGCGTTGGCTAGGCAAACTAATACTTCTAGGACATTTATTGTAGTATTTATTTTTGTAACTTTATACAAATTTATGAATTTCATTTACATTCATTTTCATCGACAGTTAACTTTCAAAATTAATTCCTTTAACTCTTTTAAATTTGAAGGAGGTACTTTGTTAGGTAATTGTTTAAAAGTTCCAACTGCATCGTGAAATGAATATTTTTCATCTGGAGTTTCATTTAACGCTGCCGATAATAAAAATAACAATTCTATGAGAAAACATGTTCGTCCTGTTTCCCACGACGTTGGAAATAAGGTACGAACACAAAACGTGTTTACCTGACGTTTTTATTATAATTATAGCGTTCTTGTCGATACAAAAGTGGTCGTTGCGTGCAGTTATTTCTTTAATCTCAACAGTTATTATTTTTACGTATATTTTCTGTATCTCCCACCTTCATTACCCGTTTCTCGAAGACGTGCTTCCCTTTTCGAATGGATGAAATTTTCCATTTAGAGTGGCAATATACGCACCCCTGCTTCCTTATGTGGAGATATGAAAATTTTTAATCATGAAGTCAGAAATTTAAATTTTCCCGTTACTCTCGTACCTCTCGTACCCAAGGAACTGTCTCGGTGGCTGTGCCCGGGGATAATGTAATATAATTAAAACGATACAACGCTTTAAACTCCAACGACGTCGTTACAAGTTTTGACGGACGGGATTAACCGTAACTGCGTTGCTTATTTATTTACTCATTTATTTATGAACGTGGATGCAGGGGAGTCGTTATTCCTCGTTTGCTTGGAAAATACAGACAGACTTTTTCGAAGGACAAACCTAATTCTCGTCAGGCCTTGTTAATATTAAATACAATAACACACTATATATATAAAATGAAACTAAAAAAAGCCACCTCAGATGCACGAAAATCACAGGTATATTCAACGATGTATTTTTCGAAAACATATGACTCGATTGAAAATCTGTTTTCTGAAAATCTGAAAAATTAATTTTCAGTTAAATTGTTTCACACGTTACATCGTGTAGAAAATGAAAATACTTGGCTTTCGAGAGAATCGTTCGAAGAGAACTCTAATATTCCTCGATATATGCGTAACAAACCCCAGCGAACAGATTTCCCATTAACCTAATCGATTTCGCAAAAAAAGTGATCGAACATATGTCTATGATTTTTACAAGTCCAAAGTGGCTTCTTCCTTTAAAATCGCGGAAGTTACGTCGAAACCAATTCGAGCAATAATCCTCGTACCCGAAGCGCGAGAATCCTCCCTCTTCCGTCACCTCTGGAACAATACCGCGCGATCGGTTGGATCAAGGAGTCGAATGGCGAGCAAAAACCCGCCAGAATCGAGAGCGCCAGTCTTGGCGCGCTCGGGGGTCGTACTTGGAGTTGTCTCCCCACCAGTTGGGAGGAAGAGCTTGCGCCAGTTGGGCTCGAGTCGCACGGAGAGACGCGCGTCGCGACGCTCTCGGTGCCAGGTGACCCTGCTCGCGGTGGCGCGCGACCACCCGCTGCCAGTTTCGTTCAACCGTTCCAAGAAGAGTCATCTCTACCCCCGTCATGGACTATCGCTGGCTCGCGACGCGCTGCTATCACGTTTGACAATCGATACGACGCTAACCCGTCGAGTGTCGAGCGTAGATCGGTTCACTAAGTGCTATTAGTGATTGGATTGGGGTGGAAATTAAAAAAAGAAAAAGGAAAAAGAAAGGGGAAGGTTGCGTGGATAGCGAAAGAATTCTGTACTTTGAAAATTGAAGGTTGAAGACACCTCGTGGGATATTTGGGGATGTCCAAAGGACCAGAGTATCCTTCGGAAGACACTGTTAATCGCCAGGGAGCGACTTCTTTCAAGATTCGAAGATCTTCTATTTAAAATTAAGGGAAAATTCTTGATCTCGATCGTCTCCATCGGTCAGTGCTTCGAACTTGAGGACGTAGAAGGAACCTAGTGCTTCGTATCTCAACCACGTGCTTCGTCTTCGAAGACGAGGTGCCCCTCGTCCTTCGACCCCGCGAGGACACCATGGTGCCATCGTGAATCCGTCGCGTTTTACCCGATATCAAAATTTGTGATATGACTCGATCCCTCGTGGCCAGGATTTTACCGCGATGGTACGATTCGTTTGGGATCGGCTGGGATAGAATACATTTCGAGTCGTTCGGCGATATTCTGACGAGGTCGCTCGGGTAACAACTTGGGGGAACTATCGACTGTGGCTGTATCGAGGCTCGAGGACGTCGTTAGAGGATCTGTGCCCGCGGAGTGTGAAAACGGAGTTCGCGTGGTGATAGAAAACAGTTATCGAACCAGCGACGATGAGATCGGCTGGGTCGACGCGTGGCTAAGCAACGGTGATTGTCTTTGGACGACGATTGGTCTTAATTAATCTCTCCGCAAACTCTCGCGGCGCTGGTTTTCCTCTGGAACGACTTCGACGCGCGCTACGGTGAGTCATTGGACACATTTTTGAGGAAAATCGATGCATTCTTTATTTCTGATTCGATTTCGATATACGATGTCTCCCTTCGATATTATATATTTCTTAATTTCAAGAGTTACACTGATCGTGAATAATTTTTCTATAACATGCACATGTGATCAATATCCCTCGAGAGGTTAACATGTCTGCTACGAAAGTTCTGTATATTTAGCTCTCCGATTTGTTTTTGCGAGTCAGTGAATTTTGAAACAAGCGGAAATTAGTGAACACGCACAGTGAGAGTCCTCGACGTGCGAATTGTCATAATTAAGGGGCACAGTCGCATACACGAGCCGTCTTAGACCTTTAGCTATCGTTCCCAAAAATTATTTTAATCGTTTCAACGTTTATTTTTTAAATGAAAGAAGGAAGCAAGCGATTTTATTCAGTGTCTTTATCGCAACAAATATTTATAAACATTTCCCCATCGTTACGGTAACAAAACGTCAGAAACCCGTTGGGGAAACCGAATCACTTTATATCGCTCTGCATGCCAACCCAAACAAGCGAAGCTTTATATTAATACCGAATAAATAAAGGAGGGTTTCCAGCCACCAGTTGATGTTACGGTGCATCGATATTTTCATTCATCAGAATTGCCACGAAATGGCAGATGCACTTTATAATATTACCGCGAGTCGTGTAAACAATTCTTCGCTCGAATAACCTTTCTACCTTCCTACGTTTTCATTATCGACATTTTTTATTTTTGGAATCCTGAGAATATTTTCACGTGATACTTCGTAGCGTCAGGGAGTGTATTTTTATCCGAGAAACTCATAAATATATCGGGGTTGTAGGACTCGAAGTTTTACGTAGATATGGATGAAGATAAATAATACATCTGCGCATTATACATCATAAATATTTATTCGCGAATTTCGTAACTCAACGAGGGGAATGTTCCAGCAATCTCTGGTCACGGACGATCCTTTCAGGCTGGAGCGTCTTTCCGAGACGCGACGTCCAAATCGTATTTGTATCAGCCATTCTTCTTCTATTTCTCTTGCGTGATCATCGTGAAATTCAGTCGCCTTTCTTCAGTCATGCTATTGTAAACGAAAAGATCTCGAATAGAAAGTAGTACGCGTAGCTTTTGAATAAACGGAATGATTCTAAATTTTAATATAGAAAGGTAGATCGATTAGGGGCTGAGTAATTAAATCGTTCAAAAAAATCATCTTTGGGAATTAATTCGAATCAAATGAACACCAGCCTGGACTTTTCCTTCTACACACCGTTTATACGTATCTCGTAGACTCAACAAATATTTTTTCCTTATTTCCGTTGACCGACAGAGCAGAAATTTTTAAGGATTTCAACGGTTTCCATCGCGTTAGACTACATCGAAATCGCCATTTCCCTCGCGCATGTTCGTACAACTGTGTTTGGCGAAAGGGGGCCTCGTGTTTTGTTTCCTGTCCGATATTGACAAAATGTCTGGCAAAACGAAATCGATTCCCGAGTAATATATCGACATACAGAACTAATATTCACCTAGCTACAAATGTTCTGCTACTTTAGCGTTTGAATCGAGAGTGTGTGTTTCCAGTGATGAAAAAAGCAGAATTGAATGGAAAGAATTGAAAGCTTTCGTTTCGATATATTTCCAGTTTATATGTAAACAATGATCAGGTGGTTCTTCATCGAGGATTTATTTATTCATGGTTTCTATTGATTCGAAGCATTTTTACATTTGATACAGTTTATTCTCTTTTCTTTTTTCAATAATTTAATGCGTTGATCGCCTGAGTAAGACTCGTAAAAATGTCTACTCGGTTGAAACTTGTTCTCTAGATTATCCATGATTATGTAATTTATCACTCGTTCCAGTATTTAATTTTTAACCTTTCCAAATTCACGAATCATACGCCAATTTATTTTTATTACCACCTCACCTTCGAAATTAATTGTTTTTAGTAATGGGAAGTCTTGTCAGCCCCATTTCTGGGTGACATGTCGACCAAAAGAAAGTTGTAACTCGTTCGGTTGTGTTAGATGCTCCATGAAAATATTACGTTCGTATCTGTATGCTGGCCTCGATTCGGGTCAGATGTAAAAAGCTCCCACTGCAATTCAGCAGTTAACTACGACCGTACGAGCTGCATCTGGTGTTCAAATCGAGGGGCCATGGCTGCTGGAAACCGCGTTTACATCTGCATTCGCATTTATATGCTGTTTGGCTCGCACTGCGTGTTAACCCCAAAGTAACTTCTCCTTTCGGTAAATTATCAGACACCGCGGGGAGCACTGTCGTTCTTTTTCGTGTCGCACATTGCAAATCTCAATGTTCATTGGTCGTTATCCTGGGTTAAGTAACGCGCACGCTATTCAAGAAATCAGAAATACCTTATGAAATGAAACTTTGTGGAACGCGAAATTGTTTTATAAATATCGTTTCAGTTAACGTTGCTTGGTATCGTTTCACGAAGTATTTCATTAATCAACGAGCAGGAAATGAATATCCTTGACGTAGAAATCAATTCTGTGGCTTTATATTCAATCATTTAGTATTTATTTCTTATTTACTTTTTTGTCGTAAATCTAGTTCGAGTAGGAATATTTATTTTATCCTTACTCCGTAATGTTAAAGCACCAATTATCCAAGTTACTGAGCTGATAACCCAAGTCTCAGTTCTGGAGAAATAACAACAATTACAGCGCATGTAGTGTCCATCGGATCAAGACTCAGGTTACGCGCAGAGTGGAATAAAACAGAGCGCAGGTTCGAGTATATAAAACCATGACAAATGGTCGTAGAGAAAACACGAGAAAGGATGTGATTCAGGGGAACTGATGTTTCGCAACGTGACCTTAAAATCTTGTAATGCTACAATTTCTGTATCTCCTCTGCTTCCTCAAAGAAAAACCTCTTTGCATATCCTGGATGCCCCGGTGATGTACACAATCTTCTTTCCTAACGTCTGGATGCATATGTAGATGTTTTAATCTCAGGAATGTTTCCTGTTTGCTTCCATTCTGTAGTTTTCCTTGTCGAGCTCGCGTACAGGGCGTCCTAAAGTTAAAGTCCTAGCCAGTCAATGGAATCGACGATCCTCTATTTAGTTCTTTGGCTTGCTTGGGCGCCGCCTTGTAAGCCGTAATAAGTAGACTGGAGATTTTTATGCGTTCATAGGAAATTTGATGCACGAAATATGATATAAAAAATTATATTGAAAGTAAAGTTCTGATTATAACATTTGCGGGGTACAATAAATTCCTATTTAGGTTCACTTTTTCAGCTAAGTTTGTCAAGATTTTATTTTGCATAAAGATCCACAGCCTAGTAGTAAGAATATAGATACGATTAGAATTTGTTTCGTCTCGATGAGCACACCTACTCTGTTTATAATTACATCTACGTATTTATCAAGGTTTTATTTTCCGGAAGGTACTTCCAGCCATTACCATGCTTCAGCCTGAAATACCCAGAATAAGTATAACAGGGTTTGGCAAGGCTGGCTACTTCGCACGTGAATATTCATGAATAAATAACGAGAATGTATTGATAATTATTCTAATAAATTGACGAAGCGTAAAAAGTGCCAGTAGTACGCGCTAGATTATGCTGAAAGTGGTGTGAACAGAAAAATGCGAAAATCCATTCGCACCAAATTTTTTCTCTTTTTTTTTTCATTTTATTACACCCTTGTGTTATTCGATTATGATGTGAAAAGCGTCGTCGCTCTTTTACGCGACACAAAGGACAAACACCTCTTTGTCACTGGTTCGCGTAATATTCCAGAAAAAATGCAACTCGGGCATAATGGCGCTTCGAATTTTCAGGCGATTCAAAGGCGAACGCGCTGGGGAAATCTCTCGGATAATTATAGCGGAAAATTTAGACCGGTGTTTCTTCAGCTGTGTTCTACTAGCTCGTGGGAAAAAAAACACAGAAAAAAAAAACGATGTTACAGTAAAATAATGGCTCCTCATATTTCTATTAAAAACACTCATTAAAGAGATGAGGAGAGGTACGCATGGATAAACAAGGAAATTCACTTTGGAAATTCACATTATTCTCCTATTGTCATGAATAATGTGCATACTAAATTGGAATTGATCGGGAGATAAGAATCATAAATTAAATATTAGATGCGATAGAACCCTCAGGGGTTGTAGCTATATTTAATTATAGCTGCGGTACGGGGCCAGCGAAACCGAGGCACCCCAGCTATAGAGGGCCAGTGGGTCCCAATAGACACGTAAACAATATAGAAACATTCAGAAGTTAAGGATTGATGTAGAACGATGTAAATGTGATATGGAAGAAGACACATGTGTTTTCAAGACTGAATTAATAGGTGCGATAATCAATCGTAAGATTACGTGCCTAATTATCTGAAAGTGGTAGAGTGGAATAGGTGGTAGGTAATGCAGCGCATTCTGCCGGTAAGGCTCGGCAATGTAGAGCCATGATTGATCGAAGGAGTTATCGACAGAGTGCTCTACGCTGCCAACAGAGTAACCTGCCTCACCGACAGTGTTCTACGTTATAGATCGACGAAAGCAAACAAAAGTATACATACAAAGACAATATTTGAATTCTGTTCTGGAGGAGAGCCATGGAATTACGAGAAACACTGGTTTAGGAATCGGAACAAAAGCCATCCAGAGACGGGAATAAATAAAAATGGAACATTTCCACAGCCACGTTGAACTATGAACGAACGCTAATCGGTCCCGGCTTCCAAGTCGGATCTGCACATGTAGCTGGTCAAATAATTCACCCGTAGACTTCACTTTTGTTGGTCGAACGAGATTCTTCGTTAACGGTGCAGTCGACGCGTTACTTAATTTATCGAACGACCGTGAATGGTGGCAAACAACTGGTTATCGATGAAAATTGATGTCCGTTTGCCAGGCCGTTTTATTCGCGTGCATAGTTTAACGTGAAACGATTACGGTGATTTATCGCGGTGAGCGTCCCGCCCTCGCTTAAAATTCATTTCCCCTTGTTAGGACGATATAAACATCGTTATGATAATAATCGTCATCAATCAGCTCGCGTTAGTTTTAAATGCAGTTTGTCTCGATGGTATCTCCCTAATTAACTATTATTAATTACTGTTATTAATTAATTAATTAAAAGTCGTCACTTTTAGTGCCATTTAATTTTACAGTATCGGAGTCGCGTAAACTTTGTACGAAGTTTATTTGTTCAATGGAGGCATTTTTTTTTGTTTGCTATTCCACCACGTGTTAAAGATTTACATTCCCCGACTCTGTAAGTAGGGACTTCCTTAACGACAACAAACTGTTGTGGCGCTTAGTACAGACCCTCGCCTCCAAAACAGACCACACACCGTAATCCGTCGGATTAAGGTCAGATGAATAGGATGGCCACTCGTCCTTGTTGATGAACTGCGGGAAATTGAACCGACACCATTGCTGGATCGCATTCGCCTTATGGGTAGGATTAGGCTCCTCTTGGAATCCCCAATCCTGTCCTCCCGAGTGCTGATATTGCATTATTCTTAAACAATTCGACGAACCGTAAATAGTCAGAAACGGTGGACTAGAAATCCTTGGAAACACCATCATCAGTGATTCACAGATGCGGAAATTAATTCTGTGCCTCTGTATTCGATAATGTGCAACTTCGGTTTAAACAGATACGCTTTCTCGTCATTTTCATGTCCGCAACCTAATAGCTGTTTTTGACGCCCTCCACAACAAGTATCGGCCAAGTGAAAAGAGGAAAAGCGGTCGAGAACAAGTTGGAATAAATCGAACAATCGGCGGATCGCGTGAGGGGTTTCCAGCGTGAAAGGGGGGCGAATCGGTTGGTGTAAAAGCGTTGCGCGTTAAAACGCAAATGCCGCCGAAGTGCGGTTTCGTGTTAGGGCCTGTGAAAGGTCCTCGAGCTACACCCGTTTCCATCCTCGTACTCTTCCTAGCCGGTTTCCACGCCGTGTTCGCACGCGTCTTTATTGGCTTTCGGTGGAAAACCCCAATGGACGACGCTTTGAACAGAATCGAAATTATTTTGACTAGAATTAGCGGCTAGGCACATTTTATATTTCACATTTTATGTTGGATACGAAAGCTAAGAGCCGGTGTTCCTTTTATTATTTTTAAATGTACTTGTTGCTTAACTTCTATTAGTGTCGAAATTATGGTGGAGTCTCGATTGTTACAAGAGGTGCAAGAGCCAGTAGGGTGTACCTTCTATTATTCCTAACCTTACTTGTTGCTTGACGATCATTTCTTCCATTTGTCAAGACTGTAGATGAGGGCCTTTCACGCTCGACACTAGTGGACAAAGTACAGTGGAACCTCGATTATTGCAGCATTGGAATGCAATAATCAAGGTAGCCAATGTAATCAGTATCGTTATCACAATCGCCCCTACTTGCCACTCCAAGTAATAAACGGAGCTTTCTTGCAATAATCAAGGTATCGCTGAAAGTAGCGTTGTTTAGGACCTTCTAGTTTCTTATCAGGAATTCTTCACATCCACCTCTCTTTTCAGATCGCCTTTCCGTTTCTCAAAAACCCCCACCGCGATAAACTCATCTTCCCAGAAGCCTCAACACGCCACGATCCCTCTGTTGGTAGCCCACGTTTAGGGTGGTCTCGTTCCCAGTATCCTTGTTACGTGTTTGGCCCGTGTTTCGTTAGGTGCGTGTAAATTGGCGTGCACCTGCATCGTTCCCACGGGAACGGGGAGGGGGACGAAAATACGCGGGGAGGAAAATTCCCAATTAAAGGGAAATAAAGATGGAAATTTTCCGGGTCGCGCGGTTGGCGAATTTTCGCAGCGCTGCGTCTCGTTTAAATCCACTTTAAATCCGCGTAGAACGTTGGCAAAAAGTGCGTGATTGTACATATATGTACGAGTGGAAGGGCGTCGGTTTAAAACCAGCTGTTAAATTTTCATTCGTTTGTATCGGCTTTGCCAGGACACGTTTAGGGCGGATTAGATAGCAGTTTTTGGAGCGCGTTACGCTCGATGCTTTGGGAACGATAAATTTCTTTGGATAACATCTGCGCGTCCGCGAATCAACGCTACTGTTCTGCCTGGTATGTTTTTGCCTATCTGGCTTTGCCAATCCTAGCAAATGCAACTCGCTTTTTTCGGTTCGATAAGAAATTATTTCTGAGCAGGATTATTCAGACTCACGTAAATTCAATCTTTTTTTTTTATGACTATTAGTTGTAGGAATTAATTATCTGCCTTTTCAAGTCTCAGTTATACATTCCAAGAAGGCACATACAGTTGCAAAACGAAACGTCAAAGTAATCTGTACGTTTCATGCAGGTCATGATACTTTAATGCAACGAATGCTGGGCAAATATTTCTGTCTAAATTGAAGTTACGAATAATTAAATGTATAAAGGCAAAGAATTAATTTCTTCATCCGATATAATATTTTTTATTCTGAAAATACTACAAAGGAAACCACCTTCAAATTATTGCATCTCGCTCTACTCAAATCCTAACTACACACCCAAAAAATAACACAACGCTAAAATAAATTTTAACCCCTCCAAAAAAAATATTTTCCCTGACAATACCCCTTTCTAATCAACTCCCTAATAAATTAAATCTTCTATTCAGAAACCCTCCCTTTCTACTCGAAGCCCTTTCAACCGAAAGAAAGACCACCGACGCCCCTTAAAGAGAGTTCCATTAAGGGAGCAGAGTCCAACGTGGAAGACAAAATTTCTCCAACGTAAACGCTGCGAATTTAATGCCACGATTACCATCGTCCATTCCCTCGGCGAATCGCAAGGATCCTCGTTGATTTCGAGGTTTCGAATCGCATTTCCTTTCTGTTCTGTTACGCGAACGTGTAAATTGGTCGTCCCAGCGTTGGCGCATGGGGCACCATTGAATTTTATGAATATCGTTGCCGCGCGACGGTTTAGAATTCGCTGCATGGCCCGACGATGGTTCAGGACGTTGCTTTCAAGGCATGAATTTCCAAACGACCAGTCTTCGTTCATTTTTAAACGCCCCTCTAACCGCCAGCCGCGCTCCGTGGCGAAAACGTGTAATCAGAATTAATTGCACGGCGATAAACCAGCAACGACGACGGTTAATGGATACACGATCTACGACGAACAAAAGATTAATACTCTTGGTACCCTATGCATTTAGATTTTAATAACTGTGCTTGATGCATGGTACGCTGACTCAAAGCACTTTCGGTGGCGAGATAATTGAACGTTCTTACGGGGAGGAACAGATGGAATACCTGATGGTTCATGTTTCCGTGGTTGCCATATAAATTTGCTACGACTTGTTTATATCACTGGGGTTACTGTTTTCCTGAAGGAAATATCGCGAATATGATCAAATTAAACCCTCTGTTATTCTATGTCGAGTGAGATTTGACTGTATTGAAATCGGAAGATCTGGCCTGCGAAGGGTTAATTTTTTTAATAATCTAGAGTAAGAATATTCAAATCCTCGTATCGAAATGAATCGAAAAGTCCTTTTCCATTTTAAAATTCAAGGCATCGTTGTCGAGATACAAGCAGTTAAAGATTCCCGGCGCGATCAGCTGACTGTGACGCACACGACGCGCGCCAAAAGTCAAACTAGCAAAGTTTAATCGCTCACATCTAGTCAACGAAGCTTCGTATCGGTAAATGGTAAAGGACTTTTCGGTGCCTTTTTGTACGAAGAATTAATTCTGAAAGAGACTTCCTTAATTTCGTTATCGATCCATATGTATTTACATTTTCTGAACGGAACGGTGGTATTTGAGAGATTTGACGTTTCGTGCTCGGAGGGTTGGTCTAATTGCACGCGGAAAATCCGAGTCGCGAAGTCGATAATGAAGTCACGGTCGATGTCTGGGTCGACGGAGCAATCTTGAGCAATCGGGATGAAGAACGAAGCTGGAAATTTTTCCACCAATTTCTTCCCCCGTCCAATAACTGTCTAGGACAAACGCTCGAGTATCGGGAAGCCCCGATCCAGTTATTGTTAGAGGAAATACGCCACCGGTCGACTTCGATATTCAGTTTATACCTCGACGGCGCGCGATCTTTTTCGTCGTCGTGTTAAGTGAAGTAGAAGAATTTTAATAACATTGAATTGCTCGAGAGAGAAGCGAAGACGAGACATTTTCCCACGATTCAATCTTCTTCTTAAGGTAGACGTTTCTGTAGAACTCCAAGGTAAACGCTTTCGATAATTAACACTAAACCTACCGCTACCAGAACCTTTTCAAATTTCTGTGGATTCTTATATACGACCTACAAATTATATACAATTGTTTCATTTGTTGTTGAATTTAATATCTGGTGAAATATTTTTGCATCCAATTAAAAAAGTGTCTTTAAGATCAGTCATTTGATTGACGAAGAAATAAGTAGGAATGAAATGTCAGTAGGTTTAGTGTTGATCGGAGACGAGTATAGAGATACGTTAGATAACGAATAAAATAAACGCGTAGCTATTTATTATCGACGTTTATTCGATTGAATTTTTATTTGTTCAGTGTGCAGGATAAATTCTGATTTTTATTAAAGGAGGCGTTCAAGTTTCAATTGGCAATCTTCACAAGTCACGAGGAAAGTTGTATGTCTTTTGTAACTGTTCACTGCCGTTAGAGTTTCGGAATTAAAACTTCCTAAGTAGCTACGAAACTTCTTATTCTATCAGTGCCTCGTCTCAAATACTGATGGAAAATTAGCTTCCACGATCTAAATTATCTTTACTGCTTAACGGTAGATGGAATCATAATTGTGGGGAGGACTTTCAATCGAATTTGAACGCCACGTTTTTCGAGACCGGGAAGCTACGTATAATAAAATTCTGACAAAAACGGTATCACGATTTAAAAAAAAAAAGGATTGTTCGATTGTTTCTCGAGAATCATTTGCCTCTCGCTGACAAATATGAATTACAGAAATAAATTAACGAGGAAAGCGTCGGTCCGCTGCTCGTGAACGCAATATGCAGCATTCGTTGCATGAGATCTGCATCCAAAATAATGGAATCAACGATGTTTATTAGCACGATCGCAATCCAGTAGAACAATTGAATACCCGTGATATGCATTCAGCATTTCACGGATTCCGTCGAGCGTTCTCGAGGCTTGTAATCCTCTGGCACTGTTAGACGTTTGTATTTTCGAGAATCGATTAGATATTATAAGATATCAAAGGCACGTTCTCCAACTTCAACTCGCCTATCGCTTAAACGTAACGAAAGTGTCTAGATCGATCGAAGTTGCAGCAGCTCCCAACTATCGAACAACCGTGAGTCGTCAGTGGAACACGTTGTTGCGGCGAAACAGCAAATAGGACGTCGCGTTGCAGCAATCGACGCTGAACTTGTACGCACGTGGACGTTAGTATGCAACAATTTCGAGGTTCGCATCGTTTCTTTGCCAATAACACGTTTGTCGCGTTCACTAAGCTACGAAACGCGAGGCATCGCTGGAATATTTTCCAATCCGTGCTGGCGATGAGATTTTATCGCTCTGGTCTTGCGAGTCGTTAACGAGGCGTTCGAAATAATCTTGCGAGCAGAATTTTTTAATTTTCCGTGCTGAATTTTTTCATTTCGACGCTGAAATTCGTTCCACTTTTTCTTTGATGGGTCTGATAACAGAGTGGTTTATTTTGCGCGACGATCTTGGTCCATAAACCGTGGTTAACGTTAATCTCCCGCGTTACTCGTGATTTTTCTCTGCAATTACCTCGTGGCACTGGTGGGAATGTCTGCGTGCAATGAAAACGCGTTAGTGTCGGGGGAGGGGTCCTAATTAGGGTGTCTGTTAACGTAATCTTTCGAAATTACGGTCGTATTATTATTATTAGTTCTTTTTTTTTTATGATTACTATTTTCCTCATCTTTGCGCGTTGCGCGAAGTTAAATCGAGGAAATGGAGGAAGTTTTGAAAACTACACGGCTGAATGGATATTTTTGAAACTTTTACTGTATCGAGATAGTGCAATCCTCGAAATAAAATACCCTGAAGCTTTTTCTATAGCTTCTCCAAAATATCCACGCTAACCCAGTAAAAATTAAAAAAATGTCCGTTCATCCGTTTCCGTTAAAAAAAAATTCCTTTAAGACACCCTTCGTCGAGCGTGCAACCGACGATCCTCGCGTAATTGCAAAATAAAACGAGACGCAGCGAATCGAATGGTTTCCGAGGGAACCAACGAAGGAGGAATTAACAGGGAAGTCGAAGAGGGAGAAATCAAGTCTTGCCAACGTGCCAACAAACGCGAGATTTAATTCCAACGGCTGTCTCGCGTGAACCGCAACACCGCGGCCATTATTATCTCGAGGTCGTGGATCTCGCGCGGTTTTATCTTAGATTACGTCGTTCCTGGTTGTTTACCCAGTTGGAGCAGAAGGTGTAGCGATTTTTCACCGTGACTTTCATAATCCTCGCCCAGGCGGTCTCATTGTTCCGTGTTCCGTCTGCGACGCTGGGCCCTTAACTAATCCGAGAATCATTTCTTCCGGGTGCTCATTCTTCGCCTCGTGCACCCTTCTTTCGCCCTTCTTCCACCCTTCTTGCCCGTTCGGCGGGAAATTGCATGGATTAGCCTCTCAGGCTAAATATTTGTCAGGAGGAAGGGTTAACAGGTGCGAGGTATTCTATAATGCTTTCCTTGATTAAAAGACAGAATTTCTTATCGTGTACAATTGGGGAATTTATTTTGTTTTTGGGGAATGATTACAAGTGAACTGCGGGTTTTATGCATGACAAATGTATGCTAAACGTAACCAGAAAGTATATGCACCTATGCAAAACGAAGTATCGATATTATTGTAGTCAATATTATTATACTTTGCATGATTTCTATAAAATCCCGCAGTTTAGCTGATATTCATTGAATATTCTAGGTACAGAGCACCGTGATTTTGCCATATCATAATGATATTATGGTTTAATATGGAATAATTACATTATCCTTGAATGTATAATAACGACATTATGATATTGCTTTAATCATAGATATTAAGTTAATATCTCATAATCTACTGATATTTGGTTAATTTCCCAGGCCTGACAATGTGATTGTTTCGAGCAGGATGTTTTGAAATATAATAAGCGACATAGCTTCAGCTATAACCACCATTTATCCCCACCGTATCAAATTTATTTTATGCAAAATATCGTAGTCACGTCGTTGTTCCGCTAGATTGCGTTTAAAAAACAATGGCACGTTCTAGGAAATATCAACATCAGAAAATTAATAGCGAGAATTGGCTAGGTTCCTATAGATTCGTTTGACTACGGGGTAATTACTTAATTATACACACGAGGACACTCCTACACTCATCAGAAGACGCAATATTTTACGTTTTAAGCAACGTAGAAATCTTCATCTGCCCAATTTAAATTGTTCCAACAGCTAAACGATAAATATTTAATTCTCCACTTCGTCTACATGAAAATTACATTCATAATCGCATAATGTACCGAGACGATATTCTACTTTCCATCCAGCGAATAATCTACAGAATCTGGTATGGAAAGTTCGCCTCCAGACCGTCTGGCTTTCATAAAACAGTCCGTTTCTTGTTAGCGGAGGGTCGGTGTGGAACTTATGGTCGGCAGTGTACAACAACGCAGATTATGTAAAACCGGCTGGAGGGTAAGTCTCTTAGCAGCCAGTCCTTTTAGAATTAAATTCTGGACGCTCGGTTCGTTACGGGAAAACGTGCCCGGTTTTCGCTGGCCATTCCACGCCGTCGTTCCTTACCGTCGTTCCTTACCGTCGTTAACACACTTACACGTAGTAGGATCGGTTCTTTCGAGCGTTTTCTTCGGGTGCCCACCACACGTCCCCGGGACTTCGACATTTTCCGCGCATTAAGTCGCATTGCATAATTAACTCGTGAATATTCAACGTCGTTGCCTATTTAACGTCTCGCGCGTTCGATTCGACGTCAGAGTCGAGGAAAACGCAGAGCGCATGGACGAGGGTCACGCATTTAATTTGGGGAACTCACTGTTTCGAGCGATCTTATTTTCCAAGCTGTTTCAACCCTTAATTCGCCTAAGAAGTACTCCGATCATAACAGATTATACTGCCGCGTTCACCAGTGGAGCATTTTGCTCGCGCGGCTCGAGTAAATACGTAATTGACCGTTGAAGTTTCAATCTTCAATCAGTTTCCAACTCTCGCCAGGGCATTATGCACGCTCTTTCGAGCGAAGAATTCTAATTATAGGAGGCCGGGGGTAGTCGAAGCAACGATCAAAAAGAAACTCCCCGCGGCAAATACCAAAGAGCTGGCAACTACTAAGTCTCGGTAGCCGGGAGTTTCGAGACGTTCGACGGCAGTTCTTTCAAAGAATGTACTTTTAATTAAAGGCAGCAAGTTCGTTCTCTAATATCCTCGCAAATAAATAGCTGGCTCGCTAAGGTGGTCCAAAGTCTATCGGAAGTGATTGAAACGCGTTCCTCTCGACTCGTGCCCGGCTATTACTTTTAATTTGTTTTCCTCTGCAACCTACCGTGCCGCGAAAACAACATGGCGGCTGGAGGGACCCGTAAGCACCAATAAATCATTAATTATTGGTCCCTGGCAATAAATTGTTCGACAATTTTTATTAAAATGATTTAAGTAGGTAGCATAAAATATAGGATTTATATCTTACGTCATGCTCTTAAATATTCGTGGGTGTTTTTTTTTTTTTTTTTTTTTTTTTTTATAGTACTCTGGCTGGTATCTTGGAAAAAGTACAGAATATTCCGACAGTCACCTAACAATTTTCCTGCACGTTAATTATTTCCCTGGTAATTTCTTTCTCCAGTTCTCTGTAATATTTCTATTGCTCTCATATTCTACCCCTTTGTTTTTCTGCATTCTTTTAATAGGTGCTTCAGCGTATTTGTCCCTTTGTCGCGGACTTAGCGTCTGTTCTCTTTCGTTTCAACGTGCGTTACCTCCTTTCTTCGTCGCCACATCTGAATCGCGCTATTAGGGTCAGATACCAACCCTTACGGTTCTTTGTCAGAGAATTGGGTCTCTCGTTCTCTATTATTTCTCGAAATATTTTTGGCTATTTCCGCCAGTTCTTTAGACATCCTTTCCTCTTCAACTCATTAAACTTCTGTTATCTCCCAAAGTACCCTCTTGCAATTCTCTCCTTCCCTTTGCATTTTAATTTCTTTTCTTTGTTTCCTTTTCCACCATCTCGTACCACCGTTACATTATTATTCTTTTCCTCTCTCTTTACTCAACTTTTCATATTTACTATAATTTCCTGTAACACAATATTTTCTTCACCTCTACTTTGTATCTCGTTCATTTACTCCAATAAAAAATAATTCACATTGCGTTCGCTACTTTTTTTCGTTTAATTTCCATGTTTGCGTTACTCTTTACTCGAGTTTCCTTCACGCAAAAATATTTTTGTTTACCAACAGAGATACTCGAACCAATTGGGTCGACCTTTTACCATAGATTGGCGGACGTTCCAATTCTTTCGCGGTAGTTGCATTTAAATTCCCCTCGACGAGACACAGACTTCGCTAATTTCACTTTTAATTTCTCGAGGCTTCGAGCCTTTTGTTCTCGGTTGTCTTTAAAGGTCGGAACAAGAAATCCCGCAGAATCGATCGCCACGACGAGTTAATTGCCTTCGTATCGAGCAACCTGTAATTAAAACGGATTCGTTATCTCGCGTTCCTGTAATGAAATTTTTACGGAATCGTGCTGTCGTTGAAAAGAAGCCTCTTTCTTCGCGACGTTAATGCGGATGCGCGTCCATTCACATAATTGCACAATATTTAACGGGCTGATTACCGGTCTTCTATGTCTGGAGATTCTCTTTTATTATTTCTGATCGCGATAGTACAAAGAGTAGCGAATGTCGAGTAGGATATTTCAGTTCCTCCGAACTATGAAGTTGTGGGAAAGGTTCCTAGATTCTTTTTTTTTTTTGTGTCCACAGTACTGGTAAGAGAAAACTTTTGAACGAGCGTGCTTGGAAAGAATAAAATTCCCTGGGGAGGATTTTGTTTATTACACTTTATATTACGCTTTCTCTTTATAGCTAACTTGAGAACTCCACGAATCACAGTCTGAGAAATAAATTCATTCGTTTTAAAATTATAAACTATTAAAATTAAAATCATGAACGCTAAAATAAACTCAAATTTTTCTTTTAACAAGGTCTTAATCCATGTCTTCGACAAAGAAACTGATCGGACTAGAGAAAATTTAGATTAGAAAGAAGGAGAGGCTTGAACGTGAATTAACGATAAAAGATATCGCGTGGATAACCGTATCAGTAAACGATAAATGTAATTGCTCGTAACGTCTTGTTAAATTGCTCGTTTTCGCTTGATACTGTAGCTTTAATCTCGTCTAATTATCGCGTGATTAGGCTGCGTTGCTTCGTCGACCTACATTCGCCAGCGCCGTTGTGCAGCTTTATCCTAAAATTGTTTCCCCAAACACGCACTGGAAAGTTAATTCGGTGGGGTGGCTGATTTAATTAACGACGCACGCGCTCGCGAATACAACGCTCCAAGGAGTTCTCGGTCCTCAGTTGCTCGCAATCAGATAGGAGGAAAATTTTATTCGAACGGTAAATCACGAATAAAGTCATCACGCAACAATTTACTCGCATCCCTTAATTAGTGGGAGCAGTCCTCTCTCGCAAGAATGAGATTTTAATTAAGCTTTCTTATTTCGTTTATCCTTCAACTACGATCAATTTAAGAAGAATTGATCTCGTCAACTAACAGAAACGGTTTTGATTGCTTTTTAAAGACGATCTATACTTTGTCAATTATAATCGGTATAGTGGAGCCAGCATCGATATCTTTGAATTACGGAGGGAAAGAGGCTCAAAGGTTGCAAAGCTGCATCTCGTTCAATAATTTCAATAAAAAGCCTTTGGGAGCTTTGATAATATTCTGTGAAAAAGTCGATTGAACATATACCTATGGAGAACGAGACCTTTGAAACACATTGAAAAGGAGACCCAGTAACCGTGGAGCGAGGTCCTTACGTGTTTAAATAATGCATGTACTTTGTTAATACGGTCTCTGTGTTTAATATTCCGCGGAGAAATTAATCGAAAGCTGTATGAATACGTTATCGGTGATTCATTCTTCTCCCTCTGGCGAGGAGCACCAGGATCCCTCTCGGAGCTCGTCGAGGAAAGACGGAAGCAACCCTTTCAGGATACTAAATGTCCAGCTGGGGTCCTTGAAGAAGTTTATCGATCCGTCTATCTCGCGTCTTTCGAGCAGAGTTCTCGAGTGTCTACTTCACTGGGGAGAAAGTTGAAGTATTTGTGGAAATGAGGTGCCGTGAAAAGTGACGAGACGTTCGCGAATAGAGTTCGTTCTGAAATTCCCCTGGGGTTGGAGCGCGTTAACCAATTGGAAGCGGCTTTATTACAAGGGTGTTTCAGAACTGTACGCAAAATAAACTCGTGGAATGAAGTGAAAGATGTAACGAGCGCGTAGGTTCTCAAAGTGATCGTGTTTCTGGGATCTATGGTTCTTTAGTTTGGAGTTAAATAAAAGCATTAAGTAACAGAATTAAATATTATTTTATGAAACGTTTAAAATGGCTTTTGCTTGATTTAAATATTTATATAGAGTTCGATGGATTGTTGAATTCTTAATATTCATATAGCAGTGGTATATTTCACTAATTCAGTGCCAATGTTAATTAATCGCAGTGCTAAAGTCTACCGCAATATCGATTTAAGTATCGGCTATTTTTGTTACTACTATTGTTATATATTAATCGAAACCCTCATCCTGAGATTGATTTGCATAGCTGTGTATATACACCATTATTCTTCGGAATAATCGCAACAATTTTGTTGAATAATTTAAACAATTCTTTTAGGTCCTCTTGTTCTATTCCATCACGATCATCAACGCCTCGTTCAAAATCGCAGTCTCGTTGTTTCGTGACGCACCACGGATGCCTGAACGCGAATAATGACAATTAAAGCAGTGTCAGACCACCGGACTCACTTTTCATCCCCTTTCTTCCACCTGCCCCCCCCCCCCCCACCCTTGTGTTTCACGGTGTTACCAAGGTATTTTCTTCTCGGGGAGCCAAAGTTGTTATAGCCCTGGGAGATGTGCTTTATTTCCATTATTATTATTTCTTGCATCCCTGCTTGTAAGAGGGTTGGCTCTCTGTTTCGAGAACTCATTATAATAACGAGTTACATAGAGTGATGCAACAATCAAAAGAAATAAATCGGAACAATGGTGGATTGGAGCGGTGTTAAGGGTTGCTTTGAACAAAATTCTGGTTGGTTTCTATCTTTTTGCGAACAATCGATTATTTTTGTTTTACGCGCGTGCATATCTTCCTACTTTAGTTTCTCCGAATCGTGTATGAGGCCTCATTATAATAATAAATAAAGTCAGGAGACACATACGCACGAGCACATAATTAGAAAGCAGTGAAATAAGAAGACGCAAGATTCGATTATTTTTATTATACGTTTACATATACATCTATCCGTTTTATATTTTTGAAACTGTCAGTGAAGCCTCCCTAAAGCTTGACCAAACCTCAGGAACAATAGTAGCAGAAGTCTGCGACCACGAAAAAAACATTAAAACACCAAGACACCCTCAGCAAACGATTTAAATTATACATAACATCGTCCCAGAATTTGCATTAAAACGTCAATTTGTATTCACATCGATCCACCTACAGCCCCACGGGCGTCGATCCTAAACCCCTCAACCCTCTCCCTCTCGTCCCTTATATCACCGGGGGATGCGAAAGTTTCCGAGCCTGCTGGAATTAATCCACCCGGCGGTGTCTGCTTTGAAACTCGTTAATGAAATTCTATCGATGTAGCGAGACGATGAAGATTTTAATAACACTTTCCATTTATTTCTCTTTTATATTTCCCACTTTTTTTTTCGTACCTCTTTCTTTTCCATCGCCCGCGGAAAACGTCGACCCGTAATTAAAGAATGTTCCCTGATCCCTTTTCGTTAGGGGGCGCCCGATAAGTGGTTGGCGCTAGAAATTCCGTCGATTATTTCGCAATAATGTTCAACCGTTTCTAATTAGAACGGACATCCGTTTGCGAACTTATTTTCAACAGTTTTTAATTGAAATGAAACGACGGAGCGCACGTGAACGTTCACGGGGACACTTTAGTTTCGAATTGGAACGGGAACTCGTTCTCGCGCTGGTATTAACAGGTGAATATTGTATTCGTTTCACGTTATTTCGCGTATACTAGCTTATTGCACTTCGGATTGCACAGTTATATTAAAAAAAAAAAAAAAAAAAAAAAAAAAAAAAGAGGGCAATTAGTATAATAAGAATAAATATAAGCCTGGTGCATATTCACACCCTCGTAAATAAAACTCACTCAAATTCTTTTTTATTTACAGCATTTTCAGATAGGTCGAAAATACGCGTCGAACGGCGGTCGAACAGCTTCGTTCCATAATTTCTCCCCCTAAAAACGTGTTTAAATTCTCGGCGCACGACTCTCGTTCGTTTCTAATTTTTCATCAAAATTCCCGCCACGTTGGGGGAACGGCTGCACGCGACACGTTCCGCGCTGAAACGATCAAACAAATCAAATCGCACGCGGAAACGATTCGACACGCTAGCGCAAACATAAATCCGGGAGATACGGTCAGCACGTTTCTCGTAACGCTCTGAATTATCGCTCGGACAAAATGATGAAACCAACCTGGGGGATGATACTCTCGAATTCCCTCTTTTTTTTTTTTTTTAGGGATAGCAATCGAATGGGCGACTTTTTTTTATTTCACCTGCGAATGTACAGCAATCGCGACGAAAAAGGCATTCGAGTTGTTATTGGTACAAAATTACAGTAGAATTCCGATAATCATGGTTTTCGAACGACAGTTGGGAATCATTGTAATTTCTATTTTTTTCGAGGGGCGTTCGTTTCACGTTTCTTACGTAGCAACGTTGGGTAAAAATTGATTCAATTTACAATTGATTATCTAAATTCTACTGTGGTATTGTCGTTTCTGTCATCTCATCGCTGGACAAAAAAATTAAGAATCCAAACAAGGGGATACTCCAAAAATCTCTTTCTTGGAATATGACATCAAGCGCACGACCTGTTTACCAATGAAGCGATTTTCACGCGGAGAACTCGATTTGCAGTTTCGACACGTTGGTTGCAACGAGATCTGACGGTCGAGTTCGGTCCAGAATCTTGGGAGAGATTCCTCGAACCTCGAGGATGCTAGGGGTAGTGGGAGGGCGAAAGACAGAGCACGCCTTGATTGTACAAAGAGTCGTTGCAGAGGAAATCTGATTGATTGGTAAGACCGCGGTTGTCTTGGTAGATTCTTCCTCATAGCGAGTGTTAATTCCTTTATACCATCATGTTTTGGTGTGTTTCATTCAATTATCTTTGTGATAAATACTCGACACTTCCATTTCTGATTTAATTGCTTCATTTAGAAATGGGAATGTTCGTTAAAAACGAAGTACTATTTTTATGGAAGTTTGAGGATAAAGATTTATACTCATAAAATTCCTAAAAAAATTAAATATTCCTTTCGAGGATTAAATAACAAGAATCTCCCATAACAACCAGCCACAATCAATACCTCTCCATTTTCAGAGATTTAATTCTCATTCTCGAGCGATCATGCGGTCCATTTCTCGCGAAAATCGCTCCATCAAAAAATCCTCGAGACCCGGCGACAATAAACCCCAGTGAAAATGGGGGTGGATCGCACAAAGTGCCAGAAGTGAGGCAATTTGATTGACTGGGCGCGATGCTGGCGACCTTTCCTTCTCTCTGCCACGGAATAAGATGCGCTCTAAAGGAAAAACGGGGCCAGATGAGTGCAGCCAATCATTAGACGATCGAGCTAAGGTCCTCCTAGGAGTGTTGTTGTCTCGAGGCTCGTCGATTCGTCGTTATGGCATGGTTTGCCTCGACGGTCGGTACTTTCGAGATATCTCGAGTGGCTACATATCGATTACGAACCAATTTCGACTTCCGTACTACCCCTTGTGTCTTACTTGTTTTTGGGTTGATTCGTTATCGTCGCCTTTTATCAACTATCGATCAAATGTTTCTCATGGTAAAGCCGAAAGGTGTATTTTTTTTTTGGTACGTGGAAGGAAGGGTTCTAATTTTTATTTCGGTAGGAAACGTCGGATCTAACCGTGAGATGCAACAGTCTTCGATTGGTATTAGATTCGGTAAAATTATTTGCAGTTCCTGAAATCGTTGTTACATCGAGTTCCATTTTCTCCGTATAACAGCTCGTTCATCCTGCAGCTGACGTCCAATCGCTGGGGGCCATTTGTACGTATTTACGACGCTATTCAGCGACTTAGTTAATTGGCTACGTAGATCGCAGTCTAGGTGCGTCTGCGGTGGAGAACCGATTCGCCTGGGATCAATTAGACGTCAGCTGCGACTGGAACTGCGCGATCCTGCTGTAGGCGTCGATTGATCGAGTGATACGAGAAACGATCGATTTTCTTTGAATACTGACGTCCTCGGGTGATGCACAATAGTGGTTACAGAAATTCCATTAATTGCTTTGAGATGCAGTCGGATTTGTGGACCACAACGGGATAGAATGTTTCGTTACGACAAGTTATATTATTTATTTAAAAAATTACTACTATTTCAGATTCAACAAAAATAAGATTCAATTGTATAGGAACAAAGTGTTAAGCTCGAGAATTTCTTTGGAAACATTAAACCTATCATTTAATCTATACAAATTTCTTCGATAAACACAAGAGGGAAGGAATGTTTATAGGACCGACTGCGTGTTTCTTTTTATTTTTTAATGTGAACACTTCTGTCAACGTTCCCTGACGGTATCAGTGATTGGTATCGCTTCCAATTCGACGTCCTCGCGTATCCCGAGCGTCTGGCAATATGGTTATCCAGAAATCCCAGGTTTCTGGTCCATAATCCGCTGGGTCTTAAAGCAAATCCGAGTCTTGTCGAAAAGGAAGGGAAAATGGGTGGAAATCCGAAGGTGTCTTCGCCGGCAGCTGGCCAACATGCAAATCCTTTGGGGTGAGCTTTCGAGTTTATCCATATTAATGCTTCTAATTAAGCTGTAGATAGGTTCGTTCATATTTTCCCCCTTGTTTCTCGCGGCGTTGATAAACTGGCGAAAGTATGCGTCGGGGGGCGTTGAAGATTTAGAGTTGAATATTATTAAAACGCGAAGACGAAGAGATTCCTGGGAATTTTTCAGACGTGTTGATAATGACTTCGTCCAAAATAAATTCAAGATTTTAATTAGATTCTATATCGTAAGAGGTGATTGAGGTGATTGATGTAGGAAGAATTGATTTTACTCTGTATAGAATTGTATAGATACAATTGCTCTTCGAGGCCCATTAGAGGAATGAATTAATCCAGTTATCAAAATAATTGGTTTCATGAACGATAAACATGGAACATTTATTGCTTCAAATTGTGTAGAAATATTCGATTGTACCGAATGAAATTCTAAAGAAACAATTCATTTACTGAATACAATTATACAGAAACCACTCTAACAATAATTTTTCATTCATAATTCTGCCATAGTCGCGATAAACATGGAACATTTATTGCACGAAATTGTGCAGAAACATTTGATTTTAACGAATGAAATTTCAAAGGTACAATTATACAGATCCGTCCTAAAAATAACTACCATTATTTTCATTCATAATTCTGGCACAATTATAATAAACATGGAACATTAATTACACGAAATTATACAGAAACATTTGGTTTTAACGAATGCAATTCCAAAGATACAATTGTACGGATTCATCCTAAAAATAACCACCATTATTTTCATTCAAAATTCTGCAAGAATCAAGTACATAAATCCTCGTATTGTTTAATATCTTAAATCTGCTTGGAGTATTGGCGACTGGTCGTTATCTTTGCTAAACAGGAAGATCACCCGATTCGGTAGTTCGACATGTCGCGTACGCGGATTTGTTCGCGTCGGCTTCATCGCGCGTTATAATTGCTCCGCTAATTAATTGCGCCAAGTTCGCGCATCGCGCGTAGAATTTCCCGTACGCCGAAACGGCGCCTGGTCGCCGATACATAATACAACATGTTTACATACCTCCTCGTGGACGTCAGCGCGATGCACAAAGCAATTAATGTCATTTACCTTAATTAGTTTGCCGAAATTCTGTAGATTTAATTAACGTGCGCGACGATTTCGTTACGATTGCGTGTAAACGTTTGCCAATCGGACGCTGCACTCTTTTCGAAGCCTAATTTGCTTCGAGTGTTAAAACACGAAAGGGTACAATAAAAATAATCATCGAGCACTGTTTTTTTTAATAATATTCGAGCGAAATGCCTAGTAAATTAATTCCATCCAATTTAACAATTTATATATCATTGCCGTGGTTTAATTAAAATATACATAATTTCTCTCCCAACTGCTTAGTCATAAAACGTAAGTCGAAATTTTCATCCATAAAGTAAAAGTCCTCCTAATTAATTTCTGTTTTTATTTCTTTGATATCCACTTGTTTATTCGTGATATGTTTTCCAACCTTGTTACATTCACGCTATTCCATACGCGTCATTTTTTTTTATTTTTTTTTTTTTTATCGTTATCCAGACGTGAAAGTCGTTATTATTCTTACACAGGGGAACGGAAAACGCGATAGGAGAGAACGGCAGAGGAGCAGCTCGAATTCGAAAGCGTTTACAGGAGCGATCTATCGCGACAGAATGAAACACACGCTTTAATCTCCTCTCGAGCAATATGTACGAGGCTACGGCATCGCGGTTTTAGTTATTGACGAGTAAACTACGAAATAAACGATTCCAGCGACCGCGTAAAATATTCTCGATTAACGGGCCGGAAAATTGCGAAGGCTGCTTTTATTTTTTCCTCGCCTGTCCGTTATCGAGAATACTAAACAAGGTTTCCAACGAATCGTCCGTTTGTACTCCGAAAAAGGCTTTACTCGGTTCAAACATCAAACAAACTGCACCAAACTTTCGAACACCGGTCTTTCACCTAATCTAACCCATCCCGACCCCCAAATTTCATCCATTTACCCATTACAACGTTCATTCTCCCCATGTGACCAAACTTCGGCGCTTCCCCGGCTCGAATAAAATCATCTTGAACCAACTTCAACCCCTCGTGAAACAATGGAACGCCGCGACGGACTCCTCGAGGTTGTCCAGCCTGAAAAATTCCCTCTAAAAATTCCTGGCGCTCCCGTATCAAGCCGAGTTGCTCCCGGTGGATGTATTCCTCGCAACAAATGAAGGAAACGAAAACGTTTATTCCCGCGGGATTTACGGTGCCGCAGGCTCGTTTGAAATGCGGCGCGCGAGCAATTTGAAGCGGCATCTCTCGGAGCAGTGCTCACATTCTGACGATTCAACGTGTACGCCTTGTTGGCGAGGGGTTGCGCGACCGCTTTCATACATGTATGCATGTCCTGGGACACGGTGAGCGGGATTTTATAAGGGATTTTATCCATTCCAAGTGAATTCCTCGCGCCAAAGGGCGCAAACCGACGTGTTTCGTAGTTGAACGCAGGACGTCTAGAACTTTGAGTATAGGGGGTGAATTTTTTAGGAGGCTCGAGAATGTTTGACGTGGTTTGGGGTTGGTTCGTCGCTGTGTATGCACGAGGGGTGCTTTGTCTGAATGAGTAGGGAGAGATTGGAGACGAAGGGAGTCAAGAAGTGTTTGATGAAGTTGGTTGGTGTTTGAAGCTGCCTTCAGCGCCTTTATCGAGTCCTTCCAAAGGACTTGCAGTAAGTGTAACATTTTCTACAGTGGTGGCTTGGTTCCTTCTCGATAAATGCGCAATCTGACACTAGTCGTTTTATATCACTGACGTCGCACTGCAGAATTCGGTGCAATCTCGAGCCCTTGCTAACGCGAAAAGAATTCGAGGCGAAACGTAATCAGCGTCGTGGAACTGGCGGAAAGATTCGACGACGGTCGTGCAAGGGCTGCGACGATTGTGGGAAAGGAACGTGGGCAGGTTGCAACTGTAAACGAGTCGAATCGCGTAAAAGAGTACCGCGGGCAAACTTTTAAGTAGTTGGGGCAAGTTTCGGAATCGATACTGCCGCAGGGAACCTGGACGAAGATGTTCCCACCCCCCGCTGGGACTTCTATCGTCGAACATAACTCTATCTACAACTGTTTATCGTCGTCTCGGTTAATACAGCCACCGGTTTGCTCTCGTGAAACTTTTTAACTCTGAATTTTTCAACTTCCGCGTTCAAAGGATCGGGCTATTTTGACGATTTCGACGGGGCTCGAACAATTCTTTTGTTCGCAAAGAGTTGGATTCAAGTTTCAAACTCACGACGAGGGATTACTATTTTTAACGCTAGGTTCACGGAGATTTCTTATCAAATTTCTATTACCGAATCTCACAAATATTCAAGTATCTTGAAAATATTCTTATATTTATTTATAGTCCAAGCTCGAGTGTCGCTTCAGTCTTCATCCCTCTTATTCCACTGAACCCACGATACAATGTTACCAGTCCTATTACATTTCCAGAAAGTTATTATTTCGTACATTATCGTGCTACAGCCCAATTCCTAAGAGGACGCGGTGAGAATTGGAGGATGCCAAATCCTTTTCGTCCGTCTCCGTCTCTCTCGGGTGCTTTCTTGATGTTGTCTTCCGGCGTTGGCGGAGCGTAATACCTCACCCCGTTTACGGTGCTGCGGCCAACCCCTCGAGATTTCGGGGGTCGTATACGGGGCTTACGGGGTCCCCGTTCAACGGCGGTTGCACGTGCGTGCAGCCAGGGGCTTCATTTAACCGAGCATCTTCAGCCCTCGACGAAACTTCCCCTGTGTCCTTAAGTTCCATTTTACCGGGGGATGAAACTCGATCTAATAAGTCGAGGGAGATCGTGAACTCGCGGGGGTTTCGTGGAACGTTCGAATTTATGGGTGCATTCGGTTCACCGCGATCTCGACTCTCTCAAAGCTTATCACTGGAACTTGTTTGCGCTGGCTTAAACCTTTCGTGCGCTGCTTTGGACCGATAGTAACATGTCAAAATTAGATGTTCCTTATATTTTTTCTTTTTTTATTGCGGACAGATGAAGCACTTTTACAAAAATAGAAAATTTGTATGATAGCGTGTTTTCATCAGTTGTGGAATTTTTCTTTTCGTTGGAAACGAATGTCAAAAATTAATTTCTTCCGAAACGTCGGAATGTCCTGTAAAAAATTAGACACTGCAAAGGCAAATAAAAATTAAAAATTGTAAGTGTTACACTCGCGAGGCGTACGTGACGCGAGAGCTCTTTGAATTTTCGTCGTCGACGCTGCGACGCCGTGTTATATGCAAATTTTGCGAACAAGTACGGGGCGAACTTTACACAGGGAACGGTAAATTAAATATTGCGGCGCACGGTTTGCAAGAGACGCACGGTAATATTAAACACTCGGGTACTTTGCTTGGGAAAAATTTATTCCTTCGACAAAATCGAGAGTTGCAAATTTAACGATTTACAATGTAACGCGAATAACTGATGCGAAAATGTAAGAATTGAAATTGGAGCGTGAACAAGGTGTATTTCGCGAGTTAACGATGCGCTTTGGACTCCTCCTGGCGTTATTATACGACGAAACTTCTGTGCCTGACACTGTTAGTCCCATTCGCGACGAGTGGCACGGAATAGCAAAGGGTGACTATCGGTAATCGATTGTATACGTCCACCATGAATATAAAGGGTGGTCCAAAGTACGTGTCACGACCCAAGAAGAAACGATTGCTCCAGGAGCGAGGAATCGAATAAGAGACTCTCGAATCCTCGAAAGGTCACAATTCTGTGAACACCTCTCAAACAAATCATCCTCTTTCTTTCTTTCTCGATGATTGCTTCGGGTATTTGTTCGCGGCGTAAGCCCAAGAACGTTCCCACGTTTTATTATTAATTCTGTTTCGCGAAATTGTCTCGTGACCTAGCGTATTTTGGCGCGTGCTGCACAGAGACGAGAATACTCCCCGAATGATCTGCTTATTATGCAAGCACGCACGCCAGTCTGCATCCGAACAAGCCTCCCCGGAATTGTTACTCGGCTGCTATGCCGAGTATAGCATGTTATATTGCTATAACGCCGTCTGAATTCCTCCCGTTGAGAAGGAAACTTTAAATCACATCAAGGAAACAATGAATCCACGGGAAAAAACGAAACGAGTTTCTTTCGCGTTTTTTGATAAATCTATTGCGAATTATGGATACGTCACTCGGCATAATAATGGGAACGTCCTCTCGGCGGAAAGTTTAAATCGTATCGAGGAGATAACAAATCTGGAACGAAACGAACGTGGCTCTCCTTTTTTCCTCACCCTCCTTCTCCGAGAGGCGAGAAAGTTACTGTACAGATTCGCCTAACTTGGGCGATCTTAAATTACTCGTAAACTACTCTGCGTGGAGGGGAAAAAAGTTACTAGAAACTTGCCCAGAGACGGTGGTATATATGTATATAAAGCGGTAATCAGCTTCTTCGGTCAGATTTTCGGCAACTTTATTCCTCTGAATGGGGACAATCGATATTTTATTCCGGAATTAAAAAAGCGTGGCCCGGGGTTGATAAGGGAAACTCGAGGGAGTTTTCAAACGTTTTGATCCTTCGTGAAAACATTCTTCGACAACATTTTTGTTTGAATTACAAAAATATAAAAATAGCTTCGTGCGGTCTGAATAATCATTCTTTATTTAACATTTCTACATTTTTGGAGTGAAAAGCCCCACGGAATTGCAATTATCGATTTCGGTCTACTTCATTTCTGTTCGAAAATGAAAATATTAGCGTGCCAGACCGTTGGAGGTTAGATAATTTAATATTTTAACCTCCTTGAATGCATAAAACCTATCCAAATTTATTTCCGTTATTGCCTCACTGTTGGAATTCATTTTTTTTTATTTCCTCAAAGAAAAGTTCCGTCACTTGAATGACAGTTTTTAATTTTTCATTATTCCCATTCCAGAGTGAAGTCAATCTTGTTTAAAACTATCCACATCGCGTCGACTCTAGATAGCCATCCATTACATTAGCGAAGGAGAGTCAGGAATTTATATTCATAAAGTATCGAGAAAATAAAAAAAAAAAGGAAAGACGTCTGAAAGTAACGGAACGACGATCCTTTGGAAGCGACAGTAAAGTTACCAAGTAATTTTGATAAATCGAAGGTGAATTATGGACACGACGATGAAGCAGCGACCGTCTCGGTCCTTTTTCCCGTCGGGTATTATCTGCTGGCTCGTTCGTTCTCGGTGATTCATTTTCTGATTCGTTGGGAAACGCGAACAACATAAATTTCCCTCGTACGTGAGGCTTTCATAGCCACGGGTGGTCGTATTTTAAAAATATAACCTCTCGCTGGCTCTGTGTATAAATATTCAACGAATAACATTTCCAAATTGCAATACGAATGCTCCTTTCGGACTAGAACACGCGACGAGTTTAACGAAATGATAAACAAACAATTTTCTATCGATATTCAATATTTGGAATATTTATACTACTTCTGGCAGAGCATTATTTTATCAATTATTTTATTTGAGTTTAGTTTAGACCTGTTCGAGACTCTGAAAATTTAATATAAATCGACGAACAATTATAATATTCTTTTATGGTTTCGATTAGTTCGAGGGCACTTTTACGAATAGAAATCACGACGGCGAGCGAAAAGACATTAGCGTTGGCCGCGACGAGAAAACCAGGAAAAACGCATTTGCATTCGAGGCTGCGTTTAAACAATCGCACGGGGTAGCTCGCCGCCACGTTTATATGGAAATTCCGACGAACGATGAAGCTCACAAAGGTCCGAGACCGAATTAAATATCGTCGGCCGAATCGGTTCAAAGCCGCGCGAAAAACATTCAACGTTTATCCGATGTTAAATGAAAATATTCTGATGGGGAATATTTTCCTTTCGTTTTTCCTCGATACGTTTAGTCCGTTCAGTTTGCTATTTCGTTAAGAACACCTCATAGCGAGCGGGAACTCATTCGTATCGTGGCAAAAATAAATGACCCGTTCCGATGTTATACAAAGTACACGTGAATTTCAATTGAGGTAGTTGTTCCGTGGATTTATTCAATGAAGAATTTCAAATAAAGCTACACTCGATTGTTCTTTGATTAAATATGAATCAATTTTATGAAGAATGATACCAAAATTTTGTAATTTTAACACAGGCTCTTATGGAACATACACATTTACACGTGTAATTTTTTCAGTGTAAAGAAGAATTCGATTTAACCGATATGAACCGATATTATAGAGCGTAACAGTTATTGATCGCGTCGTTACAGAGATATAATCCATTAAAATCTGAAACTGAACGCTGCCACAATCGTTTCTCGAGCATGTCTAGATATCGATTTATTATGGACTGTTTCGTTTAGTTATTCTCAAAGTAGCAAGATTCGGGAACGATCGAATTCCTCCAGCCCTCGAAGTCTCATTAAGAATTATTTTATAATCCGAACGCTACGAAACGGGATGCAAACTCCCAAACGATCATAATTCCACTTCGCGGAGCTCTCGAAACGTATTTCGTCTCGTATTAGAACGTTTAAGGTTACCAGAAACGAGAAACAGGAGCGCCCGTTTCGCAGTTTGAACCGACGCATAAATCTTTTAAGAAGAAACTACAGTCGGTTTTCGCTTGGCCCAAAAACCTGCGCAACTAAGAACAAGAGTCACGGTACAAGGGCCGGGGGAGGAGGAGGAGGGGGGGGGGAGGGACACGTTTGCGTTTCGTCGTCGACAATAATTTCATAAAGTGTCGCCGGTCCAAAAGAAGGGGTCGACAAAGCGGAGCGATTCCGGAATTATGCGAACGTCACGTTTCTGTTCTTAATTTTTCTGACCTACATGTCCACAGGGATTAAGCCGCGATTCGTCGACGCGGTTTCGAATTTTCCGCGTGCTGAACAGCAGGACGAAGTTTATCAAATAAAATAACCGTAAGTTACGCGTTTATTATTAACACGGGTTTGTTATTTTGCCTTGAGGTTGTTTAACCCTTTCGACCCCTTTCCAGTTGGATTCTATTCGTTTCTCTTTTAGAAATTAATTGCGTTACAGTAGGAGCGTAAATAATATTCGTTCTCTTCCATATATGTTTCTGAGCTTCAACTATTAGTTGACCAAAGGCAATCAAAAATATTCATACAAGTGATATTATTTTTATTTCACGTATGTTTCCATAAGTCTCGCTTGTAATTTGGTCAAAGGCAATCAAATATGTTCAGTCGCGTGTCCCACTAGGCTCGAAAGGGTTAACTCGGCAACTTTGGGGGTGGTAAATTCGCGTGTAACTTTTGGACCCCTCGGTTGTGGAATTTACTCATCGCGCGCGAAGTTTCGATGGCGACTGTGCAGTTTCTCAGTTTTAATCACTGTCGATTCGACGATTGTTCTTGGAGAGAACTTGACGGAGGATCGCTCGTTGCGAATTTGCGGTCGAGAGGATCTCGAGAGAATGCTGATACAACCGAAAAGTAAAGATGTACCACTTTTTAAGAAACGAAGTAAATGCACAAGTTTTGTACGTTGTATTTGAATGGTGCTAGACAGGCCTGGACACTTTTGAAATGGTATCAGTTGAAACGATTGCGTCAAATAACATGTTATTTTATTTCGTAATTATTTTCACACCAGTGATCACTTTCGAAATAACATCTAGATTCCATTTGGTTAATAAATAGCAACAGCGCCGATGTTTCAGTGGGGAACTATTCTTGGTGTAATAGGATTTGATCGAATGTCAGTCAGATTGTCTCTTCCATGTTCGCTTTAAAATGAGGGACGAGGAGGTTGGGGGACGATTGGACCGATGGTACTGGTCCAGTATTGGAAAACAGGGCAAAGTTTCTCGGGACTAGTCCGAAGCAGCTTCTCCCCCGCGAATTAATGGCCATTTTCTGCCAGGGACGTTATTTGGCCGATATTTTACTCGAACGAACGCGCATTGGAAAAAGTTTAGGTGGCCCGGTTACGCCTCCCAATCCCCTCCTGAAAGTGGCAAAGGGAAACCGTCAACGAGTGTCCATCGTTCTCTTCCGTTGTTCTCGTTCCCGTCTATCCAACGGTCGTTGCTGGGTTCACCTTTCTAACCCTTTTCTCTTTACGCTGCTTCCACCCCAGTTACTCTTCACCACGATCCTGTGAAGCTGATTTGCTGAACTTTTCTTTCTAAAAGCTTCAGTTTTTAATATGGAGTAATTAAAATAGAATCGAAGCGAAACTTTGGATGGTTTTGTAGAGATCCATAATAGGTTTAATCAGTCTTCGGTGTTTCGTATCAACAATTTATAGCAGCGTTAATAGTCGTAGTGCATGGTGGCGCCATTGAAATTCAACAAGTAATCACGCGATGGCGCTGCTATATTGATATCAATGTAACTAATTAATTGTAAATTACAATTACACCTAAAATTTAATCGTAAACTCTAATTAAATCTCCGCAAATTAAACTCGCAAATAGTGCAACGGTCAACCACGGTTGGACATCAATTAGAATTATTTGTTTATTTCAAGCGAAGAAAAGTGGTCTTTGAATCGCTGCGTCCCTTTGCCATCGCCCTCTTCCTTTTCTTTTCTCGTTTCCGGTTCGATCTCCGTTCCCCCAAGGCGTATTCCGTTGGTCCGCGTTATATCGATGGCCAATCACAGATTTCTAGTCCTTTGTCTACGGCCAAAAGGTTTCCCGAGCCAATAGAGGATGAAATCGCGTTTCGAGGACACCGATCCGGTTACAATACTGCGAATAACGCGATCAAAGGTCTTAATAGATGTTACTCGCTCGATGGCTCTTTGACGACGCCGGATGTCCTTAGGGCTTACACATGGCAACGTGCCCACGGGACTAGGATCGGTCACCGCTTATTTATTTTCAAAGTAAAGAAGTGTCTTCGATCTTTGACGTTCTCTAACATTTACAGACCAAGTCCAGTTTACTTTATTTTTTACCGTGGTCAATTAATTTTATTTTTTACTATTTCATAGGCCTCGAAAGGAAACCGTTGCCGCTTATTTAAAATTTGTTTACGAATAATCCATGATTTTAACTTTGTTACCTTGCAGTCCTCGAAAGGAATCGTTTCAGGTCGGAAAAGATGCTTATTTCTAAATTTCTGTCACAATTCCCTCCCCCCGCCTTGTTTTCGGAGCTCTCCGTTAAAGAAATAACGAGCAAACGCGGACTGTGTTTGGCTAACCTTGTTACGAGGAGCTTTTCAGTGAACGTATTCGTATCGGTGCGATTTCTTTGCAAATTTCGGAAGCTCTTTGGAATATTCCGAGGTGGAAGTTTTAAGTTGCTTCTGGAAGAGCGGGGCTGGAATTGTTAGACCTCGAATACGGTCGGGTTTACGAGCCAGACCTGCGAAGTCTGCTGTTTCTCAGATTTAATTTGAGTTGAGCTTGGGTTTATGATGCGGCAGCGAGGAGACTTCCGCGTCTGCAATATAATTTTGGGATTAGGTTTGAAAATAGCGTTTTAGTCGCGGCTCTCCTCTACCGCGCAACCCCCAGCTCGTATCTCTGCTTTTCAAGCGTTTATTTATCACTCACGACGTCGCGCAGGAAACCCGTTAAACGTGTAAACAAATCAACTTTCATACGCGTGAAAAACGCTCGGAAAAATATTCATACGCGGCAAACAGTATTATTTGGGAAAAATTGTAGCGCGCCCGCGGCTACACGATTTGCGTTTGTTTCGTTTTATTTTATATTCGTTTTGCAAATATGTATTTTTGTTGTCGATGGCCGTGTATTTTGCACGCCTTTTTTTTTTGCGCGTTTGCACTTTTAATATCCACGCGAAAGTGTCAGACAAATACGGACGTGTTCGGTATTCGGCATTATGGCGAAATCAAAATCGAATGTTTACCCTTTATGGTCGTCTAGAAACAATAGACAGTATAGAATTCCGGTGTGGCGTTTCCATTGCTTCAATACGTAATAACAATGCTGCAGAGGGAACGAGGTATTGATTTTTTGGGACTTTTGTTTGTCCATTTGACGTATTGAATGCATATTTCACAAGGGTATGCAATAATGCATACCTACAAATGCAGAACACATCATGTTGGAAGTGTAACGTGTCTGACTATCTACAGGCGCCTACTACTAACTCTCAAACTCGAAGCCTCGAATACTTCGTAATAAAACAGAGGATCAAATGATAAAACGTTGATAAAATGAAACACGGTGAAACGAAAATTCGAGCATAAAAAGAAATTTTCCACGATAGAATGTTCAAGCTGGGATACAGCGCAGCTACTAATATACTTCCACGCGATTTTGCAAACGAACCAGCAGCAGTCGATAACCGAACCGTGGACTCCGTCGAGAATACCACGCTCGTAATGAACCGCCTCGCCACACACGTCCAAGTACTTCCAAGCTGTTTATACGGACGAGAACAATCAGGAATTCGTTCCGCGGCGAGCCACACAGACGCACCTCCGATCCAGCGAATTTCCAACTTCGCAGACCTTTGGAGGCGGTCCGTTTCTCTTAATTACAGGGGACTTTGATATTAAGCCGGCCACAAAGGCGTCTCACCCCTACGGTAACGGGCGTAACGTTGCAATTACGTTTTTACTTGATCATTTTTCCACTCGCAGAGGAACGTTCGAACGTTCGAAAGCTCGCCTCGCCTTTGATCCACGATTCGATCTACGATGGAAACTGCAGAAATGAAATTATAACGAGTGGTTAAAAATGTAATTTCAATAAATTGTAAAGGGTGGTTTCTCAGAGGGGTTCTACGATACATCTCGTTTATTTTGGTTGTACGATATATTTGTGCATGTTTATATTAATGGCGAAGCTCCTTTTGGAGAAAAGCCTGGATTTTGGATTTGTATCATTTTTTTTTCAATTAATTTCTGGGAGAGTAATAAGAATTTCAAATGCAAAGTCTCTTTAAAAGCTTCATCGTCAAATATTCTACAAGTAGAATAGAGTTAAACTCAAATTTTTAGTGCTCATGTCCCTAGTATATGTAATTATACATCGTCTTAAAATCAATTAGAATCTGAAACGCAGGAGTGTATATAATGAAACATAAAAACATTGGACATCAAAGGCCACCATTTTCTCTTCTCCTGAAAGCTTTCAAAATATAAATTTTCTTTCGCCAAAGATGGCTTTCGTTCCCAGTTGCTCTACGAGTTTGCCTCTATCTTGAATATCGATACGTCTCGTTAAAAATGATGTGGTCTTTTGTGCGCGATGCTTCGTCCTGCATCTCGTTATTTCGCCATTGTCTGCTTAGTTTTCATGCGAAAATCCCGATAATAATTCCGACGGAAGTAGGTGGCTTCAGTAGTCGAGATGAATTCTGGTCAGACTTGGCTTGACCCTATCCACGCTATTACTACTCGCATCGAGGCACGAAAACCGCAGCCTCCACCTTTGACAGTCCTCTCTCAGCATCCTAACAAATTAGAGTGAACGTACTCCGTGTCTATACGGTGTCCACCAAAACTGAATCCCCTTTTCGTAAATTTATTTAACTTGCATAATTCGACAAACACTATGACTGTTCAAATTCGAAAATTCTATGATAGAAAGTAAGAAAAGCGTAGAAATACGTTATAAAATTATGCAATAATGTTCTTAATATAATTTCGGGCATGTTCGTTTCGCCATGCAGTTCCTTATTTAGCAACTTATCGTTTGGGATGTTTACTCGTCCATATTTGCCACTCTACATTCGCCAGCTTTCATTATTTGCTTTTTCGGTGACTGGGCGTCTGTGGAGCTACGTCTGAATTTACTTATCGCAGAATGAGATAAATATCGGAGCGTGCACCTCGCGTCATCGTGTTTGGAGAGTGTTGCAGATCTAGTTTACGCTTTAATCTCGTGTATGTGCTTCGGGACCGATTCGTAACCCAGTTTATGGAACTCGGAGAAATCTTCTAAATCATAATCAACTCGAACGCGCCGTGTGGATCGCGGAATATTCTGTGTATTAGTAGAACATCCTCTATATTAGCAACGCGGAATATTCGGTTCTGTAGAAAATTAATTAACATAAATCTCTCGAGCGATAGTGGGTCGCGAAGAACCGTGGTCGTAGATTTAAACGTATTTTCGTCGAGTGTATCTCGATTCTAAGGAGCCTCCAGTCTATAGTGGGAGACTGGAGACTATAAAAACCTGGGTAATTCAATCAACTTTAGAATTCTATAAAGACAAGCGACTGAATTAATAAGAAATGTAGCGAATAAATATTTCTAATTTAAATAAAGAAGAGCTCTTTCTCAACGACAACAAAATTGAGCCCTGTTATTTTCCTCAACCCTCTGTTGAAGTAGTTATCGCATGGACACCCTGTAGTGTCCATCGAGTTGGGAGCAGGGTGAATGCTACATCGCGAATTTATGAATAAATGTCTGCTTCGTTTTTTGGTACCTTTCCAGTGGTTTCCCTTGGCTCGTGTAATGCTTGCTCATTTTTCTAATTGGAATGCAATGAGGGTACCAAGTAAAATGCTGTTAGAGGTAATTTTACTGTATGCAAAAGAGGGATCTCGATGAAATACGGTGGGTTTGTACCGCGATACGGATCGCGGGTGAAATTAATTTTCGGTTGAATTACGACTCTCCGCGATACACGTTTTTGTTTATCGGCCTGGGGAATATTTGCATAAAATTTGGACCGTTTAACGGGGAGAATAATTTTAAAAGGAAACGAATTCCCTTGCAGACGTAAATTTTTCGCGTTTGTCCGCAGCTGCTCGAAGTTATTGGTACGTTTAATTATGATTAATGTAGAGAATCATATAGTACTGTATCGAAGTACCATGATTTAATGTTATATATCCTCGAAATCGAACATCAAAGATGCTTTCTCCCTTGCAGACGCCTTTTACATCTTTCGTTTATATTTTCGCTGCTTGGAATCTCCCTCGTACCCTTCTCCCTCGCTTTCGGGAATGTCTGAGACGATTCAGGTTAGTCGATGCAAAGTAGTCCATGATATAGAGGAAACACTCGCGTCTCTTTTGATGTTGTAACGCTTTTTCCTCCTTTTTCCATCGATCTCTGATCGGTCGAGCTTGAAATCGGCACGGGACACGAGCTCGCGAACCATTTGCTCTCAGGTATCGAGGCTGAAAGTGTAACGTTACTCCGAGCAGCGAATGTTTGGCAAAATTTCAAACCTATCCAAGAGTAAACTCCTTTCGCTGAATAAGCAGACTGAAATTGGCGAGGATGGACAAGCCCGATCGGGACGAAATGCAAACCAAGGGATGGTTCGCTGGTTTGTTGCAGATATGTACGACTGGTATATATTAAAATTTTAATGGAATCGATGAATGGAATGACCGAATGGAATAAGATGATGGAATTAGCGTGGTTCATTGAAGTCTATAAAATACTGTATTTTATAATTCACAGTCTCGAATGTTTCGCCCTATGCAATCACCCTCTAAAATCTACCCCAAAGACGATCAAAAACTGATCAAAACCAATCCGAAATAAATATAGAAGTACCGAAAGAATAAAACTGTCGCAACCAAAAATATTTAGCGTTCCTAGCTCTTTTTAAATGGTTTAGTCTATCGATTATCGAGAATATCAGTCCACCTAATCGTCCGATTTTCCGCGCCATAGTCAAAGCACTCACACGTGAAAAACGTTGGCAAATACGCTTTCGAGGCGCACGTCACCGATTACGTTTAACACAATCTGTCTTCGTTCACGTTGTTCGCCTTTGAGGCAGTTTCCTCTGCCACTGACGTCGGCAGCCCTCGTCGCGACGGTGGACATCCCTGTTTCGCGTTCCCTAAATAATGAAATTTGCCTCTGAAACGGGGAATTGTGATTAATGGCAGGCGGAGACGACACGAGTTTCCTCGTTCACGGTTTTCAACGTAACGCGAATTTCGCGACATGATCCCCGACGAAGTTCTTAAAATAACGAAATTTCAAATTGACGAGCTTTGTTGTAAAACGATATCAAATGGGCTCCAAAGAAAGGAAACGGTTAATTGAATATTAAATGGTCGGACTCCTTTGCTTGGGGTGTAGTGGAATGAAAGTTAATTACCATTGAATTACAAAGGACCTTAAAAATGAATATTATTGAAACTCTATGGAATTGCTGATACTTTAATTTAGGCCAAAGGATCGTGACAGGAAACGGCTGTGCGAAAATTGCTCGCGAAAAGATTAAATAGAATGTTGCACCCTTCGTTTCAATTCTTCAGTTAATTAATTTCGATTTTTTGCAAGTCTGTACTTCGTGTTCCACATCGAACGAGACTATTTCGCGTAAGCTGGCTTCATAATGTTTCCGTTCGCCGGTGGCGAGGTATTTATTAAAGAAAACCTCTTACGAAGCTTCTTATCTTCCCCTTTTCCGCGACGAAATGACGTCGCGTGCTCGTATCCGGTTCTGATAGGCGGGCGTACGTGCGCGAAAACGGAAAATCAGGAACGAGAAGCGAAGCAGCCGGCCAGAAAAGAGCAGGAAATGAAAACATAAGAGACCTAAAGGGGACGCGACATTAACAGTTTAGCCTACTTTGATGACCCCGAAATTGAAAAATGTTTCGTGGCTTATTTCTGAAAAACAATTGCACCCACCGATTTCAAAGTTTATACAACCGTTCATTTATTTAAATAGAATCTGAACGAGATGTTTAATTAAATTTTTCTTGAAAATTGAATGTCAAAACCATAAAAATAAATACAATTCCAGGGACATTAATAAATTTTGGTTCGAATAAAAACTTCATTTTCCTAGGCAATAAAGCGATACAGAAACAAATTCTGCGCCTGATCGATATTAAATTAAACTCTTCAAGAACCATAACCATTACTCAACGCGAAAGCTAGCAGGATTATTCCGTTTCAGCTTTCACGATCTCGTATAACAAACAGGGTAATATTACCACTGGAAATAATTATTTTATTAAAAGATCCTGGTGGACATCGTATAAAAAAGAAATATATCACGGTTTTCCGTGAACCTTACTCTACAAGATCTCTAATTTTTTAATCTGTTCGAGCGCACTGTTTTGAAAAAGTCCAGCTTTAGTAGAGGAAACTCGCAGCCCTTGAGTGCACTTTCGCAGGACGCAGTCTTCCTGACTTGCCGTTTTATTTTCACGTTTTTACGTTTGGCGAAGTCGCTCCAGGTTTTTGAAATACGTACACCGCCAAGGAAACCTTCAAAGACGACGTGATATTTTTTGTTGGGTGGTCACGTGTAACTAATTGGTCAAGTGAGGATTAAGAGAATCGATAGAAAAATTAGACGATTAATTTTAAATAATTAGAAGACACACGACGTCTTCGTGCTTCCGCAACGATATTATTATTAGGAAAATGTGAAATGAAATATGGTAATCTAGGAATTAGTATTTTCTGAGGTACGTAGCGCGTGAAACCATAATTCCTTTCCAACTACATGGGCGTTCGAGGAGTCACGCAAGCCTTACATCGTATCGCACGGATGTTACGCTGTCCCCTTAAGGTTTTAAATTCCCCCTGCAACTTTTTATCAGTTTTATGGGATAACATGTCCGTTCGTGTGTTCCAGGTCGTAATCGAAAATGATGAGGTGGCTGTGGATTATCGTCCTGATAGCTCTGGCGCTGCCGGCGGCCGTGCCACGGAAGACGCATCGCAGTAAACCCAGTAAAGTATCATTTATTTCAATCGTTTCTCTCCTTCCACCTCCGAAAACGTTGCTAATTGCTAGGACTGTCCAATGTTCCGTTCTGAAACCTTTAAAACGGACTTCACTCGACCATTTGTACGAAAAATATTCCCTCCTAACCACGTAGAATTAAACTGCTCTGGTTACACGGGATGCTGTGTACACGGTTTATATCGGGAACCCTATTGTTGATACGAATACAGGTCGTGGAAGCCTTGAAAGTTTCATTCAGCTAGACTTCAACGCGGAGTCTCCGACTTCGTGCTTGCATCGCGATGAAAATGCGTACATATTGTATTCCCTCCGAAGCCTCCAATAACAAATTTTGTAGGTGGAATTTCTAATACGACATCAGACTCGTTTAACGTTTGCGTTAAATTTTCACGCAGATCGAACACTCCTTATCCAACTTTCATTCGCTAATAGGTATTCTGAAAACGATATAAAAGACTCGCGATGACAAAAATTTCACCATTGTGTCTAAGAAGTTGCTCTCACTTTTTTTGATTAATAATAGCAATCGTTCCAAAGCTTTAACCGCAGAGGTTTCCTGAAAAATTCCACGAGTATTAATTATGCGCAGCTGTTACGGTTCTGATCTTCGTCGTCTCTATTTTTGGGGTTGGAAAAAAGTAGCGATACAAAGTATCTGTAAACAATGCTCAGGGATGCTGTAGCGTATATACGCCGCTATAGTTCCGCGAGTATTCGGGGAATTCCATAATCTACGAGCAGAATTTATGCAGAAGAAAACCTGTACGAAGATACGAGAACGTGTCGCAAATTTTCTCGCGCAATAACAAGGATGTTTCGCGCTCTCTGATATCTTCTGTTTTATACTCCCACGGTCTTTACCTCTGATATTTAAAATTCAACTCGGTTTCAACGGCACGGTGAACATTATCGGTGAAAATGCGGGTCGCGAATTGTGATCTGCAAACAATTTATGTCCGTACACACGGGCTAGCCTATTTTTCATTTTAGTCGTTACTCGAGCTAGATGTTTACGGTGGCGAGCTTGAAATTCAACATGTCCACGAAATATAAATGATACTCTGATTAGTATTATTACTAGTACGTCGTAATTTTAGTAGAATTTTGGAGAACATTTTTGCTCTCGTTATTTTACACGAAAAATAAAATCGGAAACGTGGAATGAAGTTTTTACAATCCTTGCCTTGTTTTCGAGGAGAACAATTTTGAAATTGTTTGGGGCCCGCATTTCACCGGAATTTTGTTTATTCGATCTCGATAGACATGTCGATCACGCTCGAACGCAATGTTTTTACCTGTGTAAAGATAAAAACGTGTAATCAAAAATTCTATTTCTGTTTTTATAATTGACTCACGCACGCTAACATCGCGCAAATAACATAACGCAGTCCTCAAAAGTAATTTTTTCTGCAAAACTATATCGTAGATGTTAGTACGTCTGTAAAATGTATTCTACGTTTTCGGTTCACTTTTGCGTGTACAAAGCCCTGTCTGTCAATTCCACCACATGTCACGGAACGCTCTGTGTTTTTTCTTTTTGTAAATGTTCGCACGCGAAATGTTACAAATAATTTCGTACGAGCGCCGTGCACGGTTTGAAACGAACTCGTTGAAAGTGAGCGAAATATGATGTCCAGCAGGATTTCGATGTAAACGTAAAACACTCTGTCGCTTTTATTAATACAATAACGCGCACGACGTGAGAATACAGTTTAAAGTATGGTATAATTAACAGAGTGGTTTCCATCGATAGCACGCATTTATAACTCGGAAGCGGTCTGCAATGACAGGTCTGTTCGTGAAGTTTCAATAATCACGCGGGAGGAGGATAAAATAACGAAACTAGCTCCCAAAGTAACATTCTCGCGATAACGATGGGTTTCATTTAATTTCGAAAACATACTTCGTATCGGGAAATTTAATTGCATACCCTGGTTTCTGAATTGAACATTTTATTTTAGTTATAGTTACTCTCTGGCTAGTCGATACACCTTGAATTATTGCTATACCGCGCGGATCATTATGCATCTTTACCTTATAAAATGTTTGCAAACGTACCTACCTAAAAATTGAACACAAATAGGAATTTATTTTACTCTGCAATTATAATATATGAATTTTTTTATATTATCGCGTACTTATTATCGCATACAACTCGCGAAAGAAATTTTCAGGACAACCTAATACTAAATTCACCCTGACAGAGTTAGGCTGCCAGGTCACGCGGAATCATTGGAAATTATCGGTTGTTGAGACCATTCTCAAATCAGCCAATCTCCACTGTCATTCGCTAAGCTCCCGAGCGCAGACAAAGATCTCCTTGTAACTTGATCTCCTTGTAAATTCCTCGCGATCCTAATTTATTGGGTTACGAATTCGAGGGATCAGATGTTATCCACTCGTATCTTGGTAAAATCTCGGTCGAAACAATCTCAGACCCTAATTTAACATTTGGCCCATCGTGGGTCAGCTCCTGGCAAAGTGAATAGCTCGCTCACGAGTTCGGGTCAAATGGTCGATCCTACTTAGGGTTCGAAACAAAGTTCGGGAATAATTCATCGCTTCACGACGTTTATCTTCCGTAGTTAAACTCGCGGGGAATTTCCTTAGACAAATGTTGGCCTTTTAATCGGAAAATCGAGCCGTAATTTATGTCGCGAACATACGATTTTAATGGGCCTGACATTTTTGGAAACATTAAGAATCTTCTTTAAGCTTTAGAAAACTTTTCCGACGTTTGAATCGACGTGGTTGGATCGAAGACAGCGGCATTTATCTGCAGGAGCTACAAGGGAGCTTTGGGTACAGCGCTATCGAGATTCAATATAAATCCGGGGCTCATAATTTTCACGAATTTTTTCGCCAAGTCCCTGACACAGAAGTTCGCCCATAGATTCGCCAGAAAATGGTCTGCTGATGTCGAGGAAAGGGTTTTCTCGTTCGTTTTGCGCCGCGGCGAAAATCCTCGACGCAGCTGTCGTCGAATCTGCGTCCCAAAGAAACTCGTACTCCGTATTTACTCGAGGGTGAATTTAGAGAACCACGACGCTCGTAATAAATCAGTTCTGCAGCGAGCTTCAGTTTTCATTTACAATATACATTTTTGAGTTCTTTTTTTGAAACCGATGTACTTAATATTTCGATACTCGGATCTTGAACTCTTGGGCTCTTAAAGTCTTTATTTTTAACATTTTTCTCAATTCTTCGTTTCTTTACAATTTTTTTAATTTCTTCTATTCCTCAGTGTCCGAAGACTTCGGTGCGATCAATTCTTCAATTTCTTCATTCATCGACGTGTTCGATTCCTCGGTTTCTCGATTCTTCGATGCGTTCGATTCGTCAGTTTCAGACTTCTTTTGAATTCTAGCCTTCTTCGATTCTACGATTCGAGTTCTTCTCGAGCTCCTTTAATTCTACCAAAGAAACTTTGAAACCTTTCAACGCGTTATTCTAAAAGAACGCGTTTCCAGTAGCCGTATTCCAAGGGAAATTCTCTCGCTGCATCTGATTTCCGAGATGGCGCGTCCCATCCAGCGGCAGCTGTAAGGTTGAAGGGTATGAAAATAGAATGTTATTGCTCGTTTGGACGTAGCCGAAGCAGTCGATATTCCCCTTTAAAGCGGACACTTGTTCCGCCGCGAAAGGGGGAGGAAATGGAGCAACGCGTATAGAGAGGACTTTTATTGGCAACGAATATCGGTTATCGCGACCTGAGAGGAACGTTTGCCTTTGCTTGCAGCGCCGAGGCTCTACGGCGATAGGGTGCCCGTCAAGTTAATCAGGACCAGCAACAGCAAGGTCAGGCAGAAGATCGTCGATACTCACAACCACTTTCGCACCCAGGTCAAACCTTCCGCCGCTAACATGCTCGTAATGGTAAGTACTTGGCAAGCTTCCTATCGATTATGTATCGGAAAATTTACATTGGGCGTTTCTGATTTTCCCGAGGCACTTGTAACTCCTCCCTGTAAGGACGAAAAGGAATTTCGATGAAAAATTCCTGTTCTCGTCGGGGTGAAATAATTAATTTACTATTGGCTCATCGAGTGGACTTGGTTTTAGAAAATTTGAAAAATTCTAGTCCATCCTCTTTCAAGACTCTATAAATAGTATCAAACCATTTGCATCACACGGAAAAGTGGAAAATTCTTTTTTTCGTATCTGAATGAATTTAACATTGTCTAAACAAAGGATTTGTTATTTTCTTTTAGTTGATTGTATCTCAAGAGTAATAAGACAGATGAAATCTAATTATTTTGCGCGACATGACAAGACTTGACACGGTCGATGCATAAAACCACGTAGGAATTATCACACCGATAAAATGTATCTCTTCCCAAGAAATCTACGTGAACACAAACTTGCCAACGATGATAAGCTCACCATCCCCCAATCCTTCGCAACTCTAAGCGCTCTCTGAGCGTAGAGGAACGTCTCCGAAAGACGCTTCAGTTCTCAAAAAACAATCTAACCAAGTAGAGATAACGAACGGCCTCCAATCTCCTCAGTCTCAACTTTCCGCGGAGCCACGATCCCAATTTTTGCCCGTGAACGCAAATCTCGACGGAGGCGATCGCGTTAAGCGCGAGCCAATCGTAATTTCCACGGATCGGAAGCCCGAGGAATCCCGAGACGATTCCATCTGGAAGAGTGCTGGAAAATTACCAACGGCGTATCCGCGCCGCGGGATTTCGCCCGGTGATCCAGCGAAATCGATGGAACTTCAAAGCCTGGCGAGGAAGACCGATCGAGGAAGCGAGGAGGTTTAAGGGGTTGAGAAGCGGCCCTCGCCTCGCGTCTTTTCAGGGTTACGAGACCGTAATGCGTTCAGAGGAGACGAACAGGGCCGTGGGGCTGTTTTTACCGATGCGAGAGCTCGCGTCCACGGACAACGAACCTCCATGTTGGAACGTGATCGCTCTGAAAGACGCTCGCCTTTTCCTGACTCATCGTTCTCGTTCACCTTCGAGATACAATTTCTGAACGATTCGAGGGACCAGGGTCCGGGATGTTGCCTGATATTCGGGGCAATTTTGCCGACACTGCTAGTTCCAGACTAGAATTGGGGGTTCCTTGGTACCCGAGACCAACACCTTGAAGATTTATTAAACTTGCTTGACAAACGGAGGGAGATTTTTTTCTCAAGAAAGTCCACGAGAGAGATTTTGGTTTCTCGTCGGGTGCTGATGCTGTTGTTGTTGATGCTGATGCTGGTTTCGATGTCGCAGTGTACTCTGTGGGGAAATCCCGTCTCCTAATTCCCTTATTAAACTTACTAAAATCTCTATTTAATCTTCGTGAAAAAAATTCTTGAATCTTGGCTACAATAGCTGCGCGAACCCATCCTTGAAACATAAAAAATTACGATTCGATCCTTTCTTGAAACGAAAACTAATCATTCCACTCCACTCCTCCGTGTTATTTTCTCCAGAACGTGGAATCGATTCCGTCGACTTCCGCGAGCATTCTCGTTACGTTTAAAAGTACCCAATAGAAAGCACTATCGGTACTTCGTTTACGATTTCCGAAACGCTCGGTCGAGAAAGAGCTAAACCGAAATCCCGCGGGCTTTATCGCAAGGATGGAAATTACTTTCGGATCGTGTTTGTCCCGACGAGACGTTAAACTTAACGCACGAACTGCAGTTTACATAATCAGGCCTGGCCGCTTTTGGTATAAACAATGCCGTTCTCCTTCGATTTCATTGCGCGGGATCGATAACGCAATGGAAGTATCCGCCGGAAATCTTTCGGTATCATACGTTGCGAAGGAATTGCACGCTCCCGAGGATTCTATGAAACGACCCAGTAACACTTTGTTTGTTTCTTTCCCGTTACCTCTAACCGCGAACTCTCTGCCGAGCTGCGGTAACAACGTGACCGGATTGCCAAGCCAAATGAAGCACGAGGCTTTCAATATTTACGGGGTTACAGGTTGCGACCCTCGTTGGGGTGCTACCGAAGGGGATGGATACGTTGACACGTTGGCTACCAGACAGAACCTTTGCCTCAAGACGATCGGAAAGTATATGATATAATTCTACACGAAGTATATTCCCGCAGAGGCGATCCGTAAATCTTGATGGGGTCCTTTTGTAGCATGCTTTCTAGTGTCAGCTAAAATTCGAGCAACCAAAATTGTTATAACTACCTGAATGTATCGATATGCGTACGAAGATTCATGCATATATACATAAATATATAAATTCACGAATATTCGACGCGAGATACCTACGTCAGACTCGTACCACCGTCAAGAAAGGATCTCCAATATCGTTACATCCCGCGGGAAAGGGGCTCCTCGTCATCTCAGCGTTCATAACTCGCTCCCCCGAGACACTTCCAAGGGTTACCACGAAGAATACGAAGGTGTAATACCTGACCCAGTCGACGTGGAAATTCCAATTAAGCCGTACGCGAAAATGACGTCCCCGGCATTAGCAAATAAAGGGTTAAACTCGCTGGAACGTCGGTTGTCTTTGTGTCCTTGGCTACGCTTCGTTAGCCAGCGCGACAAAAGCAGCTGGCTCGGTTGTTTTTCGAGGAAAGAAAACGCGACCCGGGTACGCAGCTCGTTGCTTCCTCGAAAAGGGGATTTGTCTGTTCCGAGGAGAACACACGGTCGTTAGGTTGCCGCGTTACAGATGTTTCCACTCGCTCGAACGGTCAACGATCCGCTTCGGAACGCTTTTAAACGGTCGCACGAATCGCCTGTTACTTGGAGGCTGTCGCACTTGATCAAGTGCAAAGGAATAATCGAATCCCGCTGCACTCGTCGGTATGCAAGATTGGTTCTACATGGGAGCGACGTGTTCGACGAGTCCCTTTGAATACGCTGGTAATTTTGCTTTGAGGGAACGCGTGGGAGTTCTTGGGCGCTGTTTGCGAGTCTGCCTGCGACGCGTGGGATCTAATAGGCCCTCTTCGAGGCTGCCAACATTAATGCGAACGTTCACGATGATCGATGTATTCGAGATATTCAAAGATTGGTCTTCCTTGGTTCTTTTAAATATCGGTTTCGATATACCTCGTTATGATTTTTTTCTTCTTTTTTTTTTCAGGTATACTTTGATTAGGAAGCCTAGACAAAAATGAATTCGGATACATACTTGTCGCCGAAATGAGATCTACTTCGAGAAATGAATTGCGAGGGAATTCGTTCGAGTTCAACGTGTACCTTGTGTAAAAGGAAAATTTAAGTTGTTTCAAAACTCCCGAAATTAAGCTGAGCGCGACGCGTACTTTTTTAACGCCGTCGTTCGTTAAGTCTCCCCGAAACGCTAAGCGTTTTACAAGTTTTACGAAGCAGATTACGCGTTCGAACGTAAAACGGGCGAAAGATTGTTTAAATTGCATTCACAAAAGAGACCGAGCACAGGGACGCCTGGATACCGGACGCTCAACTGGATACAATTAGTCTAATTGTCTGGAGTCCATTTAACCGAAATAATTGCACTGCATCGCGAACGAAGCGCGTTAATAGAAACACTGGTGCAATTAATAATCGTAGACGGTGGCGGGGAGGGGCGGAGGGGGGGGGGAGATCTAATTCTGGAATGAAATAGCTCGGTTCGTTCGCTTTGCGGAGATAATTTCGAATTGGAAACTAGTAACGCGATTCGAGACGTCTGGAGTCGAGGAACGAATTTCCAGAAGATTCAAAGTAACTTTCAACTCTTTGCGAGTCTTTATCATTTTTAAAGACTTTAACAGTCCTGATGATTCTAAAGAGTTTCGAGACTGTCAAGACCATATGTGGTTTGCAAGTCTCTGAAAGTCTCTGAAAGACTTTCAACACTACCAAGACTATCATCGTTTGTAAGTTTCTAAAAATCTGAAATAACGTCGGCAATTCCGAAGAGTTTCAAGTCTCTGCAAATCGTGTTTCCGCGACGCTTTAAAAATTTGCGAGCGTAAGTATCGAGCCCTAAAGTCGACTCGTTTTCGTCCCGAGAGGATCTCGCGTACGTCGCGTTTTTGATTCGCGTCGGACGGGGTTCGTTACGTCGGATTGGAAGCAAGACGACACGCCGTTAACTCGTTTATACAGCGCGCCGTATACCCTCGCGAGAAAACTTGCATTTTAAACGGCCTCATAAAAATTTATCGCGCCGTCGCTGTACGCGCGGCGAATCCATCCATTATACTCATCCCTCGCCGAGATATACGAGCGCGTCGAAATTTTTTAACTGCGAAATACCGAGGGGGAGAATTCCGTCTGCGTCGGAGGGGGTGAACGTTCCCGCGAATAGTTTGCAGACCGGAATTATTCTGGTTCGTATCGATTGAAAATGAAATGTAAATCGTCGACGATGTGAAATCTAGATGCGAAGCGATTCTGTAAAAATTTAATCGCGAACGTTAACTGAATCGAATTAAATATTCAGTCTCGAAGGAGCCTCGTGGCATTATAATTTTAAAGTAATTCATCTTTCGGAAGAGTGAGTTGAAATTAAGTGAAGCTTAGACAGACAGGAATACGAATCGATTAAGAGAAGCAGAATATATATATATCGTCGATTCAAAGAGGGTACGTGATATTCGCGAACTAATTAGATATCAATTTCTGACTTTGATTCTGAAATACCCGAGGGACCACCCACACCCTCGCATCTTAATAGACAGTTGTTTAAAACAGTTTATCCTGCGTAATCGTGTTCGACGAGGCGAACGCTAGCTCTCGCTATCCGTGTAATCTTCATGGACATCGCGTGGGCGAGTTACAAGTGTCTGAGGGATACTCGTCCTGGCGGAGGCGTCCGTGCGAGCAGTTTAACACCCTTTCGACGACGGGATGCAATATCGCGTCGTCGAGGGAAGCTATAAATTTTTACGAGGGAACTTGGATCGCAACTGTTACGATTATAACAGGGCTCGTTGTCTGGGAAATTAACGACACCGGTTCGAATAATCGAGGCGGCGTTTTCTTACGGTCGCTTTGGTTTCATGGGCCAAACTGGAACGAGTGTCTTCCGGTTCTTTTAACGCGACTAACTCCGACGAAATGATTGTTTCAGAAGTGGCATCCAGGTTTGGCTAAATCGGCGCAGAGGTGGGCTAATCAGTGTCTGGGATTGGTCCACGACAATGCAACTGGCCTATACTTGGACGGTTTCGGCCAGAGCGGACAAAACATTTTCATAACAACGGGACGAACCCTTTGGTGAGCTCCGAAGTTTATTATTTTAACACGTTGATCGCCACGTTATCCATATGTGGGTGACAGAGCTTTTCACTCAACTTCAACTTCAACAATTAATTTTAATTTTTATAGGGATACAAAATAAGCGATACGACAAGTGTTAGATTCTATAGTTTCTAATTGTTTCGAGACAAAATTTTTTAGCCCTGTATACAGTTCAATGTGGATCGGACTGGCAGTCGACGTGTTAATTCTAATTTTATTTGAATTCCAGTGCAATTTGACCCACTTTTTTATTTTTTAAACACATGACGGGATAACGAGGGTACAGTGGACGTTTAACTTTGCACGAGGGAGTATTCTTTCAAACGCTGCCACGCGCAGAGCCCATTCGTTTCTGAAAGGTAGATCTATTACAGCGGATGATTGTTTCGCGGTTCCCGAGCAACCGCGGAATTCTGGCGCACGAAGTGCGGAATTCCAACTGCCAGATATTGTGAAATACCAGTGAAAATCGAATTTCTATTCTCGTTGAATTGGTCCGTCGATACGCTTCGATTAATTGAATTTTTTATCTTTTCGCGACGACCGCCATCGTTAGGGAAAAAACCAACGTATCTGCTTTCCATGCTGGAAATTTCTTGCGTTATCAATTCCTGAGTGGACATTTTCGCAAGGAATTGAGTAACCTTTTCGAAGTCGGTTCAATTAGAATTACAAGCTTGATCTACTTTAAATCGATCGAAAAGAGTTTCCATTCTCTTTGGTTGTTCAATTAATTTCTATTTTATGCCCAAGAGTGACATAAATTTCATTCGTCGTTATATTATACCGAGTGTCCTATTTCAGGAAGCGTTCAACTGCACGAAAATGATGTAATTTTAAAGGTTTCAAACTCATCGCCTTCTGTTATTCATACTACGTTTGCTACAGTATATAACAGAATCTTAGAAAATTGGGCGATCGATTATCCAAAAGCTTCCTCTTCCAAATATCGTCGTCTGGCTATGAATAGGATGTTCCACCGCAGGTATATTCCTGGCTCCCGTACATCGAAGACCGTAGCGTTTCAGTGAAAGAGCTGATTATCGTTCAGACACGAAAGTTTCGACCTATTCGGGATTACAATTCGCTATTGTCCTATTTCTGTCTAACGATAACTCGCTTTCGCACTCGTTGGTCTCCTCGGGGAGCCACCTGTTGACGTTCGCCGAAGAATTGTCACCGATGTCACTTCCACGTCTTTCAGTCCTGCGAACAATTCCGATGGAACCGTGGAGCCCCACGTCCGTCTCCGTTTTAATTGATTCCATACGATTCTTTCGAACGGAACGTTCCTTCTATTATCTTCCCTGATACCGGGACATTTCAATGGAGAAAGCTTCATTGGAGTCTAAACGAAACCACCTTTCTCATTGGGATACATCCTTCGCAACCAAACACTAATTCAGAGGATTGTTCTTCTATCGAATTCTGGCATACAGTTTGAGAATGGCAATAGCTCAAAGTCAAACAAAGCGTATACTTTCCATTCAGTCTTTCATTGAAATGCGTCGCCCTCCGTACCCAAACACTATAATTTGAAGGATCTCTACTCGAAAGTAGGCCAATTTTGGCAACCCCTCTCCCCATTTCTAGTTTCTCAGTTCGAGTCAGAAAATTGTGCAATACCACTTAAGCAAAGTAAAACGAAGCATACACTTTCTATTCAATCCTTTATCGAAGTGCCTCCCTCCTTCCTGCTAGGGTGCACCCTAAGACGGTATTATTTAAACATTCATCCCTCCACTCGACTCTGTGAATGCAGCCAGAATTCCCGGACGCACCTCTGACCTTTCAACCCCTCTGTTCGCAGGAACTTCCCCATCAGGATGTGGTATATGGAGTACAAAGACTACAAGTACGGGGACGACGAGTCAAACGACCTGCACGAGATCGGCCATTACACCCAGATAGCGTGGGCGACGACGCACCTGGTTGGTTGCGGGGTTAGCCACTGCACAGGCGGCAGGGGTCCGTTGGGCAAGGATTTCTTCATGTACGTGTGCAACTACGCCCCAAGGTGAGCATACAGATTAAAGCAACGCCGTGCACAGACTTTATTATAGATTCGTTTTTTTTCCGCGTACAATCAGCCTTCTCCTCGGTTGTAACTACCGATAATGGAGCGGCGCGGTATCGCACCAACCGGAAGAGCCATTCAGTGGTTTCTGCGCGTACTCTCGCACTCCATTATATCGATGTTTGTTCCCCTCCGAACGGCCCGGGAACTTCATTTTACGTTTGCCGTTACGCGTGGAAAGTGGCTCGCTGGGAGAATAACAATCGCGACTCGAGCTTTTACAGGATTACCTTCCCAATTGAAAGATACAGCGTGTTCCGGTGGTCGTGTAACGCGCGCGTGCTTCGAAAATGTTTGGCCGTTTCCGTGTTAGCGGAGGTTTAATCTTGCGCTTCGCGGTTTGGCGTCGTTGGAAACGGGATTGTTCCGCGTGGACAGAGATCTCTGTATTGTTCGCTTGAGCGCGGATAGATTTAATCACCGGGATAGGCAGGGGTTAACTCGACGTTTGGAAGTGTTTCTGGGATAGGTCGACTCGTGTTTGAGGATGTTTGTCGTTGGACAGCACGAGGTAACGTTTGAAAATGATATTACACTGGGGTAGGTCGAGTTGTTTCGTGGATCGAAGGAGGCCTTGCGTTGAGAATCAAAGATCGACTCGGGTTTGGGCATGTTTGTCGTTGGATGGAACGAGATAACATTTGAAAATGATTCTGCGCTGTGGCAGGACGAATTAACTCGACGATTGAGAGAGGCTTTGCGTTGAGAATGAAGGCATCGACTCGTGTTTGGAGATATTTGACGTTGAACAGGACGACGTACAATTTAAAAATGATTCTGCACCGGCCCTGGAAGAGTCAACTCGTCGATCGAGTGAGCCTTAAATTGTGAATCATTTAAATGTGTCGGAATGATGAAATTTCTCTGTTTATTCTACGATTGGACAAGGATTCCGTTATCTATTTCAGTTATAGAAATAATTGATTCGTTAGGATAGGATTCGATTGGCACTCTCGGCCAAGACTATCGAGTTGTTCCCTCGGAACGCGTCGGAACAGCGAAGCGCGCAATACAGCAGCCGAACCGCGAAAGAACCACTCGTCAGGGGAGAATAAAGAACGCGGGAAACGAGCAGCTAAAGCAAACGCGATACAATGTGGACTACCAACAATACGCTCGTCTATGAGGAGTTGAAGCACCTCGTACGTATTCCCTTCGAGCTTCTCACGATTGCTCCACCGCGCGTGCACCCGCCAACGTACCGTGCACTTTCATTCCAGGCTTTCCGTTATTCTCGTGATTTATCTCGCGTTCCAGAATGAGGACATTTCGCGAATTAATTATTCTCACCGATGCGTGTAACCTATTTTCAAGTCGATCGGATCGTCGACGATTTATTATAGAAACGCGATCCACGATCGAAAAGATCGATCACCTGTTTAAGGTAATTAGCTCGACGTTCGTGCAACAGCGGACAATCGCGAGTATTCCTGGTCCGACTTGGAATAGACTGGATTTCGACGACCATCGCGTTTCGCACGTTCTTCTGGCACGCTTCGTACAAGCGAATGTTGCTTTTCGCCAACGAACGAATCACGTTTCACCGACTTCGTCCGATGTTTGACCCAGTTCCCACGGGGGAACGCATCTTTTCCTGGTATTTCCCGAGCGTGGCCACTTTTTGGCGACTCGCTACAAATCTCTCGGCAATTAAACCGCGCCGTGGAATCTAGTAGAATTTCCGTCGCTCGACATGGTGCACGTGCTGTTTCGAAACAGCTTTTTCCTCCTCGACACTGTCTCGTTGTATGCACGCAACTTGTTTCGCCGCGATATAAATAAGTACGGCGAAACAATTTGAAATAATTAGACTGCGGATATGTATGCAAATTTATATTTTTATTTTCACAGATGAAGAAGCGTAGGTCGAAGTATGTTTCGTCTTACGGATGGTGTAACGTTTTGAATATTCATATATTTGTACACATCCTTGTATATTTTTGCATATCCGTAGTCTAGTTACAATTGATACATAGCTGGCGTGTGTTGGAATCTTGGTATCTTACCTCGATTATTTTTATTCTTAATAGATTAATTTCTCTAACTCGAACAGCAGTGTTTACGAGTAAAAAAAGCTCCGGCGTTCAGCCATAATTTTCCTTCGCCCGTGTTTGGCGCGATCTCGTAATTAATTTCGCACGTACACGGAGGGCAGCCGGCCGTTTGAATTCAAAACACGGCGCGATGATTGCGGCCGGGACCGCGGCAAAAATACTCTAAATGTAAATTAATTGTGGCCGACGCTCCGTTTGGAAATTGGCTTAAGGTCGTTCCCTGGTGTTTTGGCGACGAGGGGAAAATGGAGGCGTCGAGGGACTGGTAAAGGCGGGCCGACGGTTCTCTGTTAAATCGCGTGCAACACTCAGTGTTTAACAGTCAACGCATACCTGATATGCTTGCTTAAATTCCAGAGGGAAGAGGCACATTAATTTCTTATTAAAATTACCCACGAAGGGTTCACTGCATTTCTTCATAGGCGAGTTAAAGTTTACTCTTGTCCAGGTTTCATTGAGGCTTGTAAAAATTGCTGAATTCTATACTCATCCAGCGGTCCTCGTGGTTCCAAAGGATTCCCAGCTAACCACCCCTCGATTCCTGTTCGCAGCGGCAATTACAAGGGTCACCTGGGCCATCCCTACGTACCTGGGCAGCCTTGCAGCATGTGCAAGGACCATTGCACGCGCAAGAAGCTCTGCACGAACGCCTGTTACTACACCGATCTCTGGTCGAACTGCGCCGAGCTGGTGAGGACGTTTCGGGCCTGGGTCTGCGAGACGAACACCAAGGAGGGTAGAGAACGACGGAAGTTCTGCGGCGCCACTTGCAACTGCAAGGACAAGATCTATTATCATCACGGGTAGTGAACGATCCCCGACGTTGAGGGTCGTTTAGTTTCATCGGCCGATCGATCGACGCGGGATCCACTGCTCGCGAGTCGGCGTGACCGAGTCTGAGAGGTACGGAGATCGTTTCCAAAGATCGAGGCCATGGCGGCCTCTGGGTACCCTACGATCGCCGGCCATCGTATCCTGACTCGATGACAATGGGTGAGCCGTTCGCCATGAGAGTGGTACTTGCCGAGGTTTTCTTTTTTATTTTTTAATGGAGATTTCGCAGGGGTCGTTTCGAGAATATGTTTCGTTTTTATTCGAGCAAAGAGTGGAGGGTGGATAGGATTTATTGTACGAGTTCTTTTATTTATTGTATTTATTTATGAATTTAAAAAACAAAATTGAGATAAGGTTAGGGTTCCACAAAGTGCATGATGTTCTTCTTCGCAACGCACGTATCTTTATGTTGGCATCGATACGTTTAGCACACGTTTTCCTGGATCAGTCAATTAACGTTCGTATTTCGGTGTAGACAGGTGTGGAAAAGTTTTTTATACTTGAAAAGAGGGATGGATCCGCGTCACTCTCATAACGAACGGCTCGCGTAGACCACGTAGAACCATCGATTAACAAAGGGAAATACGTTCTCCACTGGACGGGCCCTTTACGTTGAAATGATCATTCGGGCTCTGCTGGTGAAGTTGTGTCTTTCGTACGGTATCTTTCATTCTTCGTTTTTTGGTGGAGTTCACGTTCCGTTACGTGCCGTGTCAACCTTCCATTGCACGAATTTTATTTTAGCTTTCCAACAGAGACCTGCTACTTCGAGTAATCGCGAATAAACTTGTAGGAAAGCATCTGTCCTGAAGTTCACAATTTATTTTTCATATAATGTAGTAGGAGGTCAACGAATCCTGGTGTGACTCGTTTTCGTTCGATTCGCAGGATCTTCCTTTCAGTTCCCGATTGATATGTAATCTTAAGTTACCCGTAATAAGATTTTAAGTTACCTGTAATAGCTGTATTTGTTGTGTTCTTTGTCACGTGGAAATTTCCCTTTGCTCGATAATCATGTTCGACAACGTTGCCCCCGTAAATTGACTCTATTTTTCGCGAACACCCCCGTGACTCGCCTTTGTGTCGCTGTTATCGACGGTGCGAGGGGGGGGGAAACGCTAAGGACACCTAAAGGCGAGCTACGAGAGGTGTGTGGCTTCAGAGAGAGAGCGAGGGATGAATCGAAGCCCCGCGTGGCCTGGAGAATCGGGTGAATCCTTTTGATATTTGTAGACGATAAGGGTGTCTATATATAGACGTGCATGCGGTGTGTACATAGCATAAGTAAGCGGAAATTCGTAGGTGGAACCTTGGTTGGGTGTTCTCGGTGCTGTATTCATCGTCGTTTCATTCTGGACGATCGCGAACCGCCAATAAAAATATCAATTTTGAAGATTTGGAGAAAATTTGATACTTTGATCCTAAAAACCGTTAAACACCACCGTACCAATTAAAAATAATTCCTTTCGCGTTATTAAAAATATTCCTAAAGGTTTATTATATATTCGAATCTTTTTACTCGATGTTGTTTTTATATTTCTCTCCATATTTCATTAGCGAAATCGTTACGAACTGATTATCCACCGTCGGTTGGATTCTTAATTTTATAAAACCGTGTCTTTTAAATGTCAGTCCACGGAATTAGACCTTCCATGCCGCTTTGATAAATATTCACGGGAATTTCTTTACCGAACGAAATTTTAGTCTCTCGCAGTTGAATTTATTTACCTTCGTTCGCATCAGGCAATTCGGTTTTATTCAAAAAGCTGTTTGATGTTCCGTACGTAGATATTCTTTACATTCGTGCACAACTAGCCTCCAACTTTGTCGAGTGTTTTCAACCAGATTTTCAAAAGATATTTCTTGCTCGTCTCTGGTACAAACTAATCGTTTCTATCGGCGGGCTCGTGCGTCGCCTAAACGTGGGACTAAAAACTGTATAAACCTAAGCGGATGCTCTATCTAAAAGCGTGTTTAGCGATGTAAGTTCTACGGTAGTCGGTGTATACAGACGACGTGGTGTAATCTTATCGCGATGTCGTTCAACGTTTAACGACCACGAATTATTTTCGGGAAGAAGTATCCCGCGAGCGCTTATGAACGCGCATACTTTGTATAGGAAGAAAGCGAGCCATTTCGTAAATTAAAACAGTTACGTAATCAGATTTGCGAACACTTAAGGAAATTAAATTCCTACCTTTATTTCTGGGCAAATATTGATCGTTTTAATCGGGTCAGCCGGGTTTCAACCTCAATCATTTCATTACGGATAACGCGATCGAGACTCCTCTGTCTTATTTCGTTTGTTCAATTGGACAAATCTCGAAGGGACTATAAAAAAAAAAATTTCATCCGGATTGGACAAAAATTAAAACAGATATTGAAATTTGTATCAGAGTTTTCTTAAATATTCCATTAATATTTCTATTCTATTATTATATACTCTGTAACACATTCCATCAGCCTCTTTGGTTTTTTGACTCGCTGCAATCGTAACATTATTTTCACATAAATGCGTTCGTAAGTGGTCGCGAAAAACAAAGAACTATAAATTTTCGAACGAAACTACATCTACGTCTAGCATGAAATCGTTAGGTGGATAAGCATTGATTCGTCGTGGGGGTATGTTTGATTAATCGAATTTCGAAAACGTATCCGGCGCCCTTGTACGATTTATTTGCTATTCGGTGCGTTTCAGAGGCAATATTTTTCATCGCGTTTCACGATGTTTTCGTTTCGTAACTTGCAATTTCGAAGCTGCGCGTGGAAAGCGCAAATGGGCGAGGAAACGTAGAGGACGAATGACGAGTAGTTCTCGGCTTTTAAAAGTCGCGGCGAAAGGTCTAGGCAGGAGAATTGACCCTGAAATGAAATCTCCTTTGAGGAATTAATCGAGAGGAAATGCGTACGAGTATAGACGTTTCCTTTTATACGATATTTATGTTCACCTTCTGGGCTCAGAAGAATATTTTTCTTGGCGCGAAAATGATGTGGAAACGTTGTGGAAAAATTTAGTCTTGCATCTCTTTACTTGGAATCAATTTGGAAATGCTTGCGAGTCCAAACGTTTCCTTTTATTCGAAGTTCATGCGCACCTTGAAGGCTACGAAAAATATTTTTCTTGGCCAGTAAGTTACCTGGAAATATTCCGTACAAGAGACTATTTAGGACTTGCATCTGTTTACTTGACATTAATTTTAAAAGAGACTCTATTTTGGAGTCGTTCGACTGCCTAGTTCTTTCGTGAGAAAATAAACAGAACTATGGTGACGAGTGTTGAGTGAGAGTGTCAGGTATACATATAGTGTATAGAGTAGCTCGTAAGGTATAAACATAACGAACGGCGTTAAATAAGAACAATATATACAACACGTGAGACGTAAAGCTGTGGTTAATAGCAGACACTTGATCGTGTTAAGTAATAGTTAAGAGGTTAATGTTACACATAAACGATGTAATGCGAAGCTGAGCCACGCAGCTTCGAATGGAACGTTGTAAGCTGGCATACTTTGTTCACTTACCGAAATAAAGATCCTGTAAATATCGATCCTCGCATTTCATTGTTTTCGGTGTGTCACTCGTAGTCCCTGTGACGATATAGAACAATACCTTCCGGTTTCTAACAATTCCGTAGTGTTCAGATAAATCTTTTAGAATCAGATTTTTTCTTGTTCTTTTTCTCTTTTTCATCGAAATTGTTCGCAGTAAAAACGATATTTTCACATTCGGTTTTTGCAATGAAATTCGAGAAACGAATGTTTTTCCGTATTTCTTTTTTCATCGTTCCTAGGTCAAAATGATAAATGCTTTTTTTGTTATCGATATATAATGTAATAAAATACTAATATCATGAAAATAATTCTGGAAATTTTTATGAAAGTCAGAATAACATCTCTACATTTATTCGCACCGAGATATCAACGAACGAAACGGCTCTCCCTTCTCGCAATTTTCTTTCTCACAAATCAACAAGAGAATTCCAAAGAAACGAGCGATAGAACGGTTCTCCCGCTATTTCAAGTTACACAAAAACCATCTTTTATTTCTTGCAATTCCTCGCGTTTAAAATAACCTTCGTCTCCGCCGTGCCAAACCTTAAGTGGCAAACTTTTTATTATGATTCCCCCTTTCCTCCGCCGTTTTCATCTGAAATTACTTTGTTCTTCGATCACCTTTCTTCGCCACTTTGTCATTACCACTTCCGTCCCTTTAAAAAAACTGCGAGATCCCGGGAGCGAGAGTGCGTCCTTTGCATCCTCGACTTTAACTCCATCATCCCCCGTGTCGCGACCGGCTTCACCCTCCATCAACGTCACCGTTTTTATGGCTCTTCTCCGTCTCCTTCGTGGGCCCATCCGAAAATAGCTTGTTCCTCGACGCGACTCGTCGCGTTTCCACGCCGGGGGCCATAATTTACCCCGAAAAGAATACTCGCAGAGAGGTTTGCATACAAGCACGCGGTGGCTCGAATCCATTCGGCTTTAGGATACCGCGCGGTAAGTTGCATTTATGGTTATTCGCGAGGACACGTTGTTCATCGGGGCTTAAAGGAAACGTAGCGCTGGGAATGGATTATATTTTGCGGCTGCTTCCTGTTCGCTGCTTCGGTGATGGAGGAGGCGTGGTTCATAGAATTCTGTTTTGTGGAATTTTAAGGCTGCGAAGCTTTGGGAGTTCAACGACTTATTTGTCCGTTGGCACGGCAGACGTTTGTTAATATAATATTTCAATTGATACTTCGATGCTTCGTTATATCGCTACATTTGGTGATCCGAGGCTCTGATAGTTTGTGGTCTGACACTCTGATACCCTTGTACTTTAATAGTTTATTATTCTAATACGCCCAACATTTTTAATACTCTAACAATCTGTCCAATCAGTTAACCGTTAGTTTCTAACGTCACAATCAACGATTGTAAATGGCACCCAGACTTTAAAGCAAATGTGACGCCGCAACTTTATCAATAAATCCGATTCAATCCGATTACGAAGGGTTTCGGAAGGGTTTGCAGAGGGAATTAATACGCGGGGTGCTATCTTTGCTACGTGCTCAAGCGCTCGCCGATATTTATTGGTTATGCACGGGGAACTTGTGAGGATTAAATGGAATTCTGGCGGGTATGAATCGATTGGCTTTCGAGTCGCGATAGAAACAGAAACGTCGAGGAGCTTCCGCGTCAAGGAACGATCCAGGTGTCAGTAATACATTCGACGAACAAAAAGAGTTAAACAATAAAAAGTTAAAAAGTTAAAACAAGAATTTTATACTTAGAAAAATAATATTGTAACTCCTGTATAACATCCTGAAAATAACATTGGAATCATATCCTTCGTCTGACGCCTGCTTACTTACTGGAATTATTAATCGAGTCATACCACGAGTACCACGGGCTCAATTACCTAATGGAGGTTCTCAAGGGATCGGGAAATTCCATGGTAGCTCGTTTCCAATTCCTTTGAAATATCACCGTTAATTTCGCGAGATTTCAGCTCACTCGTCGCGAATTAATACACCAACGTAACGAGCACGCGTGAAACAGACGCGGGAACCACTGGAATCCCGGGGATGAGTGGAGAAAATCCCGGTAATAAATAAGCTGTCCGGCCACTTCACTTTGTTTGAGCGTTTAAAACGCGATGGAATCTTGTTTGCGATCAGCTTTTGACGGGAAGCTTTTTGAACAGGTATCCATTGAACTGATTTCATTGTCGATATTCGAGCTTCGACCTCACTTTAGAGCTTCTTTCATTTTTATAGAATATTATCAATCCTATTTCCGATTTATTTATATTTACATATTTTTCATTGGATCGTATTTTACTTTCATATTTTAATGTCATTCAAGGTGGTTCTTGCCCAATTGTATTATTCGAAACAAAACTCTCGCATACCGACAGCATCTCAGCGCCTACAAGATGGCAACCGAATAGACAAATCGACTAGTGCAGGTTGCCGCATAGCAGGGGCACTTCTGCGCCTACGAGGTGATAACCGAACCGACATACAGGTTACAACCGGTTGCAGCATAACAGGGGCACCACTTGCGCCTATGACATAGCAATCGAATCTACAAACTGGTTCAGTTGCCATCTAACAGGGACATACTCCGCTCCTACTTTGTAACAATAAATTTTCGTTCACTTTTCGTTCACCATTCTACAACTCCTAACACCTCCTAACAATTCCTGACACCACCTGACACATTCTAACACCTTGCAACATCTCCTAAGACCTCCTAACGCTTCCTGACACCTCCTAACACCTCCTAACGCTTCCTGACACCTCCTAACACCTTCTAATCATCTCCTAACACTTCCTGACATTTCCCTTCAATTTCCATTCTTTCCCTGGTTCGCTCTTCATGTGATCTTGATACAAAAGGTAAGTTTCAAGCCAGAATTCGATACATACCAAATTTCCTTCGTGCCACCTCTTCGCATATCATGTTCTCCTGATACCAGGAGTCATATTCTGACCAAAATACGATACGATAAATGTCACGACGACTATTGTCGTATAGATATCCTGGATGGTTATGTCGTTGCACTGAAAGAAGGACAGCACAACTGGCTGGTTAATTTTCTCAGTTAATTGGGAATGGAAAGTATTATTTCTTAATAATTTTTTATTTGAATCGAATATGGTACAGAAATTTTGGACTTTAGTCGTTCGGACTATCGGCTTTCGGGCTCCCTTTCAAAGGAATCGACATGTAACGCAACCCAACCTTCCCCGTCTCGGGGAATCCGCTTTGTCTGAGACTGAAAGTGGCTTTTGACGATCCTGTTCTCGGCACAGACGTACGTTATTCCGCTTGGTTCATTCCTCCCACGAAAATTCACCTTTATCGCTGCCATTTTCGTGGGGAAAGCACCCTCGTACTGTAGTTCATTTTTATTCTTTTTACAGCTTTCACCAAAAATATTTACAATTCTATAGTACAATTCTAATTCTAAAATTCTTGTTTTAAGAAGGTGGATGGATATTATACAAAGGATTCTTCGAGACGAATTTCGCCTCGACATCGACAGTAAAAGACCGGAACAAGGAGCAGCAATACACTCTACGGAGTTCAATTTCTGATTTATTGGTACAAAGTCGGAAGTCTATATGAATAAAAGATTCATCGTTCCGGCATACATCGCTGGCCTTTTCTAGAAGAGGAATTGTTTGACGTAGACATCTTGAAATTCTTCAGCTTCCGGTTTTGGGGCTTAACAGCTTACGAACGTGCCATCTTCGTTTCATAATAAAATAGATATCACTATTTCTACCATAATATTACTCGAAATACAACTTATTATTCGTCTAACGTCGGCAATAGCAGAGATTTACGATGGATCCATACTGGCAGCAGCAAGCATCGAAAGGGGAGCAACCGGACAAAGCTGACGCAGGACTCCCGACTCGAAGGGCGCTTAGGCAATCCTGCAGGAGAGTTTCGGCCATCCTGGACGCGTCGACATAAGGTAAGCTTCCCCGTTTCCAGAGAAGCTACGTCAGCACGATTTCGCGCGATGGCCCTCGTGGCTACAAATCAATGTACAGCCGTTTGCATAAATGCCAGCCGAGCTGCTTTCCGAGGCGTCGTCTTTATCCTACGATGGTTCGTCGAGATAGTTCTAACGATAAAAGAATGCTGGAATCCATTACAACTTTCACTCTATGGGAAAATTTACTCATTTCTATCGAACCACATTGAACAGACGTATTAAACCTCTCGAGTGCGTGTTGGAAAGTATTAACGTGACTCGTGGACTCGCAGTACTGTTTGGCAGTCAGCGATAAACGCGACAAAGAGGAAGGAAGCGGAAAAAGCTCTCTTACGACCGAATGGAACTTTCTTTCGGGAAGTTTTCATTCGAAAACCAGAAGTTTCCGTCTCGGTGCTTAAAGTTTCGCGACGTTGCTCGCACGTAGACGCATTCGGAGCACGTGTTAACTGGGATATCGAGGTAAGATGATTGTAACGTCGCGATTAACTGGGGGTTACAAAGTTTCAGTTCTTTTCGGACTGTTCTCTTCTTCGAAGAACTTCCGTGCAGTAGGAACATTTTCCCCTCGAAATAGACTTGAAAAATACTATAACTTGGATATACATTCGCAATGGTAAATAGAATATTTAGCTAAGCAGCTGAAAATGTAGAAGAAACAAAAGGAGAGTGTGGGAAAATGTTGGAGAAATGAGAGGAAAATTACGAGAAATTAATGAAGATATCAAAGGAAATCGAAGTGAAATTAATGAGAAAGTTATAAGTAATTATGAGGAAAATAATGAGGAAATGAAAGGTACTGTAGTAAAGTTCATGTTGTTTTCAATATAACACAGGTTGTATCACGATTACCTACTACTTCCTCCTCGTTAAAACTTCAACTCCAACTTAGGATACACTCTTCCAAAATATGCATAATTTTCACCCCACCATTCTGCTCCGCGCCGCAAACCATTCAAACTTCCTATGCCAGCAATTCAGCTCCTCGCCTCGCGAAACAAAAAGAAACCCACCTCCCACCTCCCCCCGGGTCGCCCGAAACCATATATAGTCTCGGTTCAAAGAATAGAAGTTCGCTCGAGTCGGAACACCCCTTGAGAATTCGAATATTTCGAATGCAAAAATAAGTTATACCCTCGCGGAATGGTTAACCCGGGAGCACCTCCTCCTTCTTCCTCCGATATCACGAATTCCTGGATGGCGTACAAGCATCGGGCCACAATATAAAAATGCTAAGCTCGTTGGGGGATGAGAGGCGTCTTGTTTTTCCATCCGCTCCTCCTCCTTGCGCCAGGATACCGCGACGAGCAACTCCGTGGAGCGGTTACGGCGAGAGGTGCATCGGGGTTACGTTCCTTGTTATACGAGGGAGACGCTGGTGTTCCGCCTAGTTAGAAGCCAGCCAGTTTTCAATATTTTTCCACGGGACTTTCAGCGCAGATTGCTTTCCTGGCTGCACCGTCGCGAACGAAGCCACCGTTCCACGAAATTTATCGCCCCTGTTCGCTCTAGTCTCTCGATTCGCGCGCCATATTTCCTACGCGGTTTCATTTTGAGCGTTATCAATTTACAAGGAGACGGACATGTTCTTCGTTGCGCGTAGTACGATCGGAGATGGCACTTATTCGTTCTTGACGTCTTAGCAATTTATCGAAGGTTGATACATAATACGCACGTCCTATTCTTTTAACCACGTAATTCTACCGTACTTCAACGTCTGACCACGCACGGGTGAATTCTACTTCCTCTGACCACGCGTGGTTCTATCCCACTTCATCGTCTGACCATGTACACGCTCATGCTACTTCCCAGTTGTGCGAACTGGTCTGCCTACGGCGTGCGTGTCGAGGAAGTGAAACGAGACCGCGTCTGGCCAGACGCGGTAGTACATAGAACAGTGTACGACTCTTCTCATATTGCACATTAAATTTTATATACTATATACAATCCATAATCTTTTAGTCGAATAAATTTAGCGTTAGCTCGTTATATTTTTACATCGCTTGAAAAGAGCTCCACTTTCACCCATCAATTTATAAAAGTTTTGCTCACGTTGGCAAACCCAGCGCCCCAAAGGGCTGCACAGGACGCTTTCATCAGGTTCCTATGCTCTATCTAGTAATCTAGTTAAAAATGAACGGACGAAAGGTGTTAAGCTTCTTTCTAATATTTCCTCGGAAACTCAAGAGCGAAAACAGGCCAGCTTCTTTACGAGCCGCGGAGCCAGGAGCGCATCCACGGTGGTTCCGGACTCTTGCACTTTCAATTGTTCATGCGTCGAACTTTTGCGAGTCCTCTCATCCGTCCTGGTCGTGTCCTGTGGGAAATGAAAAAATGCCGTAATTAGAGGGAGACGTATCAGGAGGATTAATAAGTAGAAATTTTTTTTCGGAAGGAACAACTCGCAACTAGACTAGGTCGAATCGTCTCTAGGAACATCGCGGCTTGCTTCGTTTTAACGCTCAAGGCAATTAATTTTCAAACTCCTCGTTCTTGTGTACGCGTCGCTCAACGGTTACCGTGTTCTGTCATAGACTCAGAAACGACGGAAACCTTAACACGGTTCCGAAAATACTCTCTGTTGCCAAGCTGCGCCCCCTCGTCTCGACAATATATCTGCATCAAGCCACGCCGCGGTTATTCTCCGCTTAGAGGTGTCTCGACGAAGGAAACGACGTAGCGGGATTTTCAGTTTTAAAGGAAACGGAATATCCAATTCGAGCGTTATTCCTTTTGACGCTGGAAATGGAAACGCGTCTATATACCTACTCGTGTACGTGCTGGCTGGAATCTATCTGATAATAATTTTAACTTTACCGAGAAATTTGTGTATATTATTAAGGGAATCCAGAAAATGAAGAAAACTCGGGGCGCGCTTTGGAAAAATTTCTCTGGAGACGAAACATTATTTTTCATGCAACAGAAAGTTCGATGATGCAACTTGTATATTATTATACGTACGTTAAATATCAGAGTAACATTTTAGCGAGTTATTTTAATAAAACATCTCTGTACGATACTTTATTAAAATAAATATTTTACGATACATACTCGTCTGGAAAATTGTTTTCCTTTCTCTCAAATTTCCTAAAGTTCTCCCAACCTTTTACAGCATCATGTTCCCCTGTAAAATTATTTCCCGTTCGCGTTTCTATCGTTTCCCTCTCTCTCTCTCTCTCTCGAATTTTCTAAATCAGAAGCTCGCAACTCGACACACTTTTACAACGTGTATTCCTCGTTGCACCGAGATAAATACTCGAAGCGTTGATGGTGCGATAAAGAGAGTGGTTGTCAAACAACATGGTTCTCTGCGTGCGCAGTCGGCGAAGAGAGAAAGAATGATCTCGAGGTTGGCGTGCTCGCGAGCGAACGGAACTCGCAAACAGGAAGCTTCCGTGGGAGAATTATTTCGGAGGCGTGAGCTAGAAGCGTAATTACAACGAAAATTGCTTTCCCGATTTATACAGGACGTTCCAACAACGATGATACTATCGAGTAGCGAATAATTGCTTTTGGAAAAAGTAAGTTTTCCGTTTAAGAAAAAAAGAAATCGAGCCCAAACGTTTATCGAGTACAGGAATAACTGCAAGTTTACACTTATTGGGCTTCCATTTTTATATATTCACGGTTACAGATCATTAAATGGCGCAGGATAAGATGTGAATTTCTCTTTAGAATCATCCCTCGCTTGATTGCACCATTATTTAAGAAACGCCCTGTATTCTCGATCGTGTAGGAGGCGGTGCAACAAGAAATGAAGAATGAAATCTTGGCTGAGAGTCCGTGGCGAAAATATCGCAACGGAAAACAAAGGGATCGGGTCGCAGGTGTTAAGGAAATTTCTCGCGAGACAACTTAACGGCCCAGCTAACCTAATTTCCGCCGCATTCCACCAATTTGTAGCTCGCCCTCGCCTAACTTTCATAGCACGAGGCAGTCGCGACCAACGAACACCGACTTTCTTCTTCCAGGGCCCTGGAAAGTCGTTGAATTCTCGTGTAAACTATCGTCTGTTTGTATTTTTTAACCGCGAAGGATCAAGATGTTGTAGAACAGAAGCTCGAAACTTGGTTTTAGGTTCCTGGCTTTAATTGAATATTCAGAAAGGTTACGTTGAATTACAGGAGTCTTTCAGACGGGTCCAGGACTCTGGGAAAATATCGCAAAGGAAAGTCGCATTTGGATATTCCTGGCTGGCAGGAAGCGAGTCGAATGGGAATCCAATCGTGTGGAGAAAGAACGGATTTGGATCGCTGGCCGAAGAAGAAGTTTAAATTAAAGGGAATCGCGATGGCAAAAGACTTCTTCTCGGCTGACGGATCGATGATGCTCCATTTCCTGATAGAAAATGAAATATCATCGATACTTCCATGGTGGCATTTTACAGCGTTTCTTTTGGACGAATTCAGTAAAACGAGACTTTCGTTCAAATTTTCCCTCGAAACTCAGCAGGGACATAAGAGTCCGACTATAAATTTTCCTGTAGTTTTCATTTATAGATGTCCCAAGCTGTCGATTTTTTAATTTCTCATTCGTTCGAAAAGAAACTACAACGATCGAAAGTAAACCAAAGCTTCTTTGTTTGAAATATTCCAATACCTATCTTCGCCGAGGAGGTTGGCATAATCATTGAACAAGCCTTTGAAGTGTCCGTGGGGAAAGCTGCATCGGAAGACTAGAACGCAATCGCCGGACAAAGATGTTGCTGGGAGACATAATTCTCGACGGTGTGCAGCAGTCCCTGTTATTGCAACATCCACGACGAACGTGGGTGGCCCGGATGAAAAGACTGGAGGTAAAGAAAGGGACCGAAAGAGATAAATAAACAAAACGGCGAACACCCAAGAGCTGAGCAAAGCTCGCAGAAATTCTTGCGACACGGCAACTGTCGAGTTGCTTCTCGAGATCGTCCTCTTTTCTTCGTTTTCGTTTAAAATCGATCGATTCTAATCTTTCAACACCTCCGTTCGTCGAGTGGATATTTTGGGTAATTCGAATCCGTAAACCGAAACGATAAGACTTTAATGTCTTCGTTCGAACCCTTGACCGACATTTGAAATTATTATTTAGGAGCCCTTATACACGTTGAAACATTTCTATCGAGGCCATACCTAGACTTTACATAAATTCGTATCATAAACGAGAAACACAAAGTTTAGAAAAATATATTTATGCGTGTATTCGCGCCCTTGTCGCTCTTATTAAATAAGCTGGTTATTCAGGCTGTGTTTGATACAATTAATTGTAACGTTGCTCAAACAAACGATCCATTCGAGATATAATTTAAAAACAGACATCCTCGCGTCGATCGATCATGCTGGCTTGTAACAATTTAATTCGCGCAACGTTTACGATCGATCCTGCAACACTCTAACGATTGTTCTCTCGTTAGCCATAAAGCCATCGCATCGATCATTCGTGTCCAATCGCGGCCTCTCTCCTCATTAACACATTTTCATTATACGTTCGCTTTTCACGCGTTTAATTGCTTTCGGTGAAATAATAGCCAGCCGTTACTCGATCGGTTGTTTTTTTCAACCGGATTTCAGCGCCGACTCGACGCGAACATTTATTTTTTTCCGGTTCTCGAATTTCGATTTCGATTCGAGCAAATGTTATCGCGTTTTGCATCGGCTATGGTATCGTTTGTTACGTCACGTGTTGCGGAATTCGAACGTCGGCCTTTCAAACGAATATGAAAGGAATACACAGAGGAGAACGCGAAGTGGTTTCACCGGGACGATCGTTCTCAAAAATGCACCGTGTATAGGCCATTCCCGCGTCGAAACAGTGGGTTTTCGACTCGTTTTCAAAAGACGTACTCGACAATGGATTTTGTTTAATACCGAGTACGTTACGATTCGCGTGAAAGTTCATTAACAAATGCAGGCTTTCGAATACGACAGGTTTCGACAATTTTCGTAAGAATGGGGGCGTTGAGGTGATACTATCTTTTTGGCAAAGTTTCGAGGCAATTTTTAAACACCTTAGGGACATATAAAAAAAACTTTATAGAACGAGTAATTACGTAATAAATAAGAAAATCTTTAGTTGATTCTGTTTGAAGGCTCTACTAATTTTGTATCGAAAAAAAATCATTTCTGTAAGTTTCGTAAAGTATCGCTTGATACGTTATTTTTTATTAAAAATATGCCTCGTTTCCGATATCCTGAACCAAGCTCCCCCCTTAAATCCTGAAAGGATGGATCGCGATATTAGCGATCGTACCTCTGGAAATTTCAAATTTCTTTAAACACAACTCGGTAGAAATCCTCTAATAGACCTCGAGCAACAAGAATGTTCACCAAGAAAAGTTCTATTTTCGACCCAGAAAAAAAAACATACCCCCTTAAGATTGACGTTACTCACGAAAGTAGGAACGTCCAGACTTTCTTCTGGAGAGATACGTTATTGTTTCCCTGCTCGCTAAATCTTGACGGGATGTCGGCAGGGAAGACTGGGGTCGGAAAGACAACATCCGACCAAATGTTGCCTGGCTGTCGGTGTTAGCGAGCGTTGCCTTTGGAATTATTTCATTTCACCTGAAATAACAGAAGAGGTGCGCGCGGCCGAAATTGCGGCCAAACCCCGTTCCCGTCCCGCCGATCTCCTCCCAAATATGAAACCAGATAAAATAATGCTCGCGATGCCAACTCCCGGGGTTTCGCGAGACCCGGCGTCAAGTGACACCGTAGGATGCAGCTGGCGTTCCTCGTTTAAATGTTTCTCATCTTTGTCTGGCTCCTAGAAACTGTTTCATCGCGTCAGCAAGCTTCTGGAAATTCCCTTCGAAAATACCTGCTGTTTGCGGAACAAGGAGGAGAGGCTTCATCCGCGTGTTGGCCACGGTTCGATCACGTTCGAGGCATCGGGGGTGGTAAGCTGTGTTCGTTTCGAAAAGTGGGAACGTTGAGCTAACACTTGGACTCGCTTCGCTGGGAACCTAATCCTTGGAATTCACGGGACGTTATGAAATTTCTTTTATCGAGCTAATTCTTTTGCGTAGGAGTCAAGAGTAATGGCTTTACGAGGGTGTTCGAGAGAGGGTTAGGTTAGGTGTTCCCCATTCTTCGGTAGATAAATTTTCTTTTCTCTTTGCTCTGGGCGATAAGTCGATAGCTGGGATTTTCAACGTCCACGAAGGTGATGTGCGAGCTCTGACCTCTTCCGCGGGAGGTTAGATGGATTCTAGTTCGCTGAAATAGTTGCTGTTTCCTCCGTAAGGTGTTCGGCGAATGGTGTACCTAAGCTCTTATATCCAACGGTGTATCCCCGATGGCTAGGAATAACTAGGATAACACGGAAGGAATTCCATTTCGAGCACGTAAAGAGTCGACTAATGATGAAGAGTATCGATACTTATATTCTTTTTTTAGATGGAATTGATTATGTATTTTTTTTGTGTATTCTGGATGACGTTGTGAATCTTTGTTACGGTTGGTACGGTCCAAAAATTTTACTCCATTTTTCATATATACTTTTTCGTGCGTTGATTATTTGATCAAGGCATCGTATTGGTGTTGTATTATCCACGATATATATTAATATATAGTAAGTCCTTTTTTTTCCAAAAATTAATTACTGTGAGCGAGAAACTACCAACGCAGTAAATAAATAGCAAAGTTAACATTGCGATTAAAAAGCTAACAAATGTTCTCCCAGTAGATGAATCGTACAGTTAATCAGTTTGCCACCTGAAAGACTCATTTGTCAGACCTTATACACGGCGAAATAACCTCGAAACACCTTACCTGCATTACTGCTTCTGTACGAAAGGTGTTATCGCCCCTGAAATCACCGAGAACTGGCCAGTGACGCGACTGATTCCACGATTTCGCGTTTCTCCCCTGACTCGGCGATAAGAGAAACTCGATTAGCACCGCTGCCCGGACTGCTTCGTTTGCTGTATTTTTCCGCCGGCGTTCTTTTGTTTTATCAGCTACGCTCTATATCCTTAGCTAGCTGAGCTAGCAGTTGGTACTGACAGCCGTACACGAAGGGAGACCTACACTGATTCGTGTGTATAAAATGTGTGTGTGTACTTCGCTGCGATAATGCTAGAATTTTTTGGTATGCATCGCTCCACGACGATGGCAGAGAAATGTCCAGACGTCGAGCGTATCGTTCCAATTTCTTTCACCGACAACAGTTGCTGCAGTTTATCGCTCCAATTTGTTTCACCAGCAACAGTTGCTTCGGTCCGCGAGCTACGTCTCTCCTTTCGGTGTGTTTGTAATTTAATTGCCGCGAAATAATACACGAATAAATATATAAATTACTTGATTCGTCGATCGTATCGACTATCCAATTTTCATCGGTGCATATCACAGTCGAATCCAGTCAATTTGGATGTCCAATAAAGATTGATTTTCTTAACCTGCTTCAATCAAAACACCCTTCAATAATAAAGCAGTCGCAAATGCATGAAACGAAAGACTCGATTAACAACTAAACAGTACTTCCTTTACTCCATCGAATTTTCACCGTTCGATTGGGTCATTTAGTAGCAAGGAAAATTTAATCATCGAAAACCAAAGAGTCCGTCCGAAGTGATACATCGAGTATAATTAATCGTCCAATGAAATATTAACGAGTCGACTTTCAGGTCACGGATGTCTCGATCGTTCGAAAAAACTTCTGCTTCGAGACTGTCCTCTCCTATCATTACGCAAATAGTGTTCGAAGCGTCGACTATCGGCGTCTTTATCTCGTACACGTTCCGTTTCACGCGTAATTTCTCATTCTCGGAGAAATCCTGCTGTCACCGTGTTACGTAGTATGGCAGTTACAGCGACACGGGCGAAAACGCAATTTGTAAGCAAGCCAGAACCTCCGTTGAAATATTCAACCACCGCTAGCGACGGAGGAACGAGAAAATGAAAACACGAACGAGAGACAATAATCGTTAATTACGAGTAGCCCGTGAGAAAGGTGCCTGAACGACGCTGGTTTCCTAACAACGAATGCTTCGGAAATTTTAAGAGAGGTGGGACTGCCACCCGTTCTCAGTTGGACGAGGGACGAATTATTTTGCTTTACGTAGATGAAACTGACGAGTAGACTACGAATTTGATACATTCATGACATCAATCAACGCTTGGTTTACAGAGTCATTTTGGCCCGTTTCAAATTTCACGAGATTTTTAACAAGATCGTTTATATTCTTTGCCAACCACTTGTGCTGACATTTGTCCATGTAAAAAAAACAAGCATACATCAGAGTTCACTTTTGTACGAGCCTCCTAATTAATTTTAGTAAATCGACACGACTCGTTAACACGTTATTTGCAATGCTGGAACACGTGAAAATTTGTACAAAGTTAAAATTTTATTTCGGAACTATTCGAGAATAGATAATCGTAGAATATATTCGACATACGAAAGGTACCAATTGAGAAATTTCGAGACGAGTATTAATTTCATATCTCCTGTGAAAATATTAATTTCGTTTCACAAGCGAGGTGCGAATAGACGTGGCCCAGAAAATTTATCTTTTAGGATCTGAATGTTCCTGATGGTTGACCGCCGTCTTCATTAGCGGGAGATGTATTATTCAAGAAATTCTTTAGTGAGATTGAACTGGCTGACTTGATATATTCGGAAATTTGAAGGTGAGTAGGTTCTAAGGTGAAAGGTAAGGAAGAAGATAATCTTGGAAGGCTGGTACCTATTCTCAGCTGGTCCACGGATGAATTATTTTGCTGGGCGTAGGTAAGTTGAACAATATGGCGCTACTTCACCTTGCCATCGCGTAAATATATGCATGACACACCGATGTCTGGCTAGAGGTACGTGACGATCCTTGCAACAGGAAATATTATACCTTCCTTTATAAACTACTGGACAAAATTAACGGAACACTTTTTTAAATAGTTCATTTATTAAAAACGTTCATAATTATGAGAGTTTTCAACCGATTTCGGTGAAACTTCGTGAGGAAAAGTGTTCCGGTAATTTTGTCCGGTAGTTTATATCCAAGAGTGACCTACAAATTACCAAATCTCATTCCTAGCGAGAGGTTCTCTCCTCTGATCCTAGTTCGACTACTACCCCTTGCATTCTACTCGAGCTACCAAAGAAAAATATTCTAAACTCGATACAATTGAAAATGAACAGAACAGGATCGTGTTTAGGGTAATTTTCGCCAGGAAAGCTCATCAACGCAGCGCTAATATTCTCACAAAGAACATACCAGAGCCCATCGACAACGTTTAACGCCGAAATTCCAATTAGCATCGAGTCAATGGATTTCCCTGTCCGAATGAACGCATGCAAACGACCCCATAACTCGAATATGCGATAAAAATAGTCGCTCGACAGTCGGAACTGCTGCACCCGGGCCTGGTACGTATGGGAGGCAGTAGAATGACCACGGATGGGGGATGGCGGAGGCTTCGCGACGTTGGCAGAGACGCAAGAGGGTAATTTGCGGGTGTAGCTAATTACAAGCCTCGTTACGGGAACGTCGGAGTAATTTCGTACGGAGTCCGCGTCGTGCAACCAGTAGTCGCTTTTTTTCCCTTTATTTTGCCGCCGTCCGAACCCTCCCCGCTCGCGCTGCTGATCGATCAGCCGGCTCGCGGAACGACAACGTCGAGAGATCGTTACATCGGAGGCGCTTTGTTCGTTGTTTTGCTCGTTATCGACAACATGGTTTGACAGATTGGAAATTCACGTAATTATATCGTGGTCTGCCCCGTCGGATTTAATCGTTACCGTACAGCGTCACTAGTTCAACGGGTACGCGAAAATAAAAGAGGATGGGACCGTTAACGCGAAGCAATTATTCGCGTAGCGAATGGATCGACGATGAAGTCCGCGGTGATTTGCACTTTCAGATAGAAGGAGGCGCGCGTTTTCTTGTTAAACGTCTGATAATGCGATTTAAAAAAAAAAAAGAAGAAGAAAAAAGGAAGAGAGAAAAGATTAATGTACCTTCGCGGGGAACGTTTCACAATTGAATTTATCGATCTACGCCGGAGCTTCGTCCTCCGAGACGTCGCTTGTAGGATATACCCTGACAGCCGAGCGAAATGGCACGCATGTGGTATGTTTTCGAGAATACTCAAGCAAACGATATACAGCCAGTGACGAAAATGTATATCGTGAGATGGAATCGAATTTCAAAAATGTCGTTTACATTCGTATGCTGTCGGGGTGTAGACTAAATATTGCGGTTGAATGATACGTTTCTTTTTATATAGTTTCGTAATATTCCCGGAGTTCCTGTTCACCCCTTTAAGAACGGCAACGAGGTGAGAACTGAATTCCGAATAGTCGACGTGGGGTCTTTCGTGATTTTTCAAAATTTTCTTTGTACGTACCTGCGAATACAGTACATGCGATGTTCGATATTCTTTCCTATTTCTTATAGGAAATATACCAGAAAACTTTATTTTTGCAAGCCTGAAACGAACACATTTCACTTAAAAAAAATTAAACACTTATCGTCAAGTAATTTTCCTTAATAAAAGTATAGGACGTCAGCTTTAATTTACGGTCAGATTCCTTAAAATAACATTTTCCTATCAAAAGTTATGAATTTTTAATATATAAATTGCTTTTTTAACGACCTTGCTACGAACGAACGTATTTATTTATGGAAAACAAGTTTCGTTCCCAGAAAAACCTTTTGAATCTTCTCTAATAGGCACCCGAAACTAATACCATGAATTTTTACAGGATTATTGCAAGACTCGAAAAAGATCCATGTCGCAAAAATCCACTCCGTTCATCACTTCCAAAGCTTCGCAATATTTTCCCAAAGACAATAATCCATCGTGAAAACCACTTCGACTTCCTTCTCCGCGAATTTCTTTGTTTTGTTTCGATGGACCGCTCCATCCGCTCTGTTTTCCGGCGGAAGTTTCGATCCAAAGATTTATTCGTGGCAGTCTAGCCGAGACTATCCGAAACCAGTGCACTCATCTAGCGAAGCAACGCCGATATTCGTCGGTGATTTATGGGGAGATCGTTAGGAAAGCGTATTTCCGAACATCAGCAGGCGGGGAGTAGCGTGACGGCGACGGAACGATGCGAAAATTGCGACCAATCGACGCCAGTAACGTCTTGTCCTAATTGCCTGTCGCGCGCCAACAAAATCGTGCGTAGATGGTTCTGTTCGCGCTAACTTCTCAAAATGCTTTTGTCAAAGACTTTTGTCGATTAGATTTAATGCGGTCCGTCGATCAAGGATAGAACAAGGATAGAGGATTTTCTTTCTTTCTCTCCCTTCTCTCCTATCCTTGTTCGATCGATTGTGGCGGACTGCATTAATCGACAAAAGCATTTTGAGAAGTTAGCGAGAATAGAACCTACAGGACGAGGCGTATTACGTGTTGCGCGAAGGAACACCTCGTGGAAACGAAAATGGAAGATGGAATAATTTTTAATTAAAGCTAATTGATGTCTGGCGGTATTCCCTATCGCGCGAGGTTCAGAAATACTTTGCCACGCGAGGATTAAACCGGTTGATGTATCTAGAGGGAACCTACAATTCGCTGCGTAATATTTCATTGGAGTCGGAATCGTGCAACGTTGGGGTGAGTACTTCTCGTAATATATTAGATCGTTCCATAAGTAATGTAGTTTTTCGATGCTATTCTTTGGCGAAAGAAATAAAAATTTATGTTTACTTTACCGTAGGTTACTACAATCTCTTTCCATTTTTTAGTTATCATATCGATTCACCCTTCTCGAAATGTTCGGTGTTTTGATTTAAACGATACTGATTTTACGTGTGCAATATTGTTGAATATTTTCTATAATAGTTAAAAAAAATATTGCAGCAATCAAAATAAATAGTAATCGCTTAGCGAAAAGTCCAAAATGGATTCCGCAAAAGATTCCATTTGTATCTTTTGTTGTATTTTTATCCTAGAAAAGAAGATGTCTTTTTACAGTGCCGTAAAGACGACATTACTCATGGGATGACCCGATATAAGAGACTCCAGAATTTTATACTTTCCATCTAAAAATTAAGCAGAAACTCAAGTACTATCAAGGGTTGGCATTGTCTTCAAACGAGCACGCATCTCGTTAGACCGTTTTATCACCGCGAACTACTCGAATCACCGATGTCAGGCTCATCGTTGATTCATAAGAGGACCTCCCCGAGCCTCGCGACACCGTGATCGATACAGAAACTATAATCTGCTGTTAGAACTTCCCGGGCAGACTTTGCAACTTCGTACCAAGTTCAGTCGGTTCAGCCAGCACAGCGGGGAAGCAATTATTCTTGCTTTACGATCGCGAAACACTTCGTCAGCCCGTCGCTGGCCAGACACTTTCCAACGAATTAGGACGAAGGCGATAAAATCTTTGACGAGTCGCGATTCCGCCCCTAGATGGACGAGCGTGGGCTCTGTTATCACTGACGCAGCTCGCGATTAAAACAGCTTCATTTCGGGACGATATAAAGCGGCCGCTTGGGTCCCGTCTTTACGACCGACCGAATCCCTCCATTTTGTCCACGCGTGGAACCCGTAAATTGCGGCTTTCTTTTTCATTCTGCTGGCTCCGGATTCCCGTATAAATTATAATTCGGAGAGATTAGCGCCTCGCGTATCGAAAATGGAAGACCGAGTCACAGCAACGCGTGGGTACAGCCATGTAGTTACTTTCTGAAATTTTCCCACAAAAACGGGATATTCTACTTGAAAAGTCCAACTTTATTTTTCACCCGAGCATCTCCTCCTGGGAAAAATGTATATAGTCAACCGTCTTGGTCCGAAGCAAGCAATTTCTCTACGCAACAATTTCTCGCATAATTTACAGGCTATTCGGTGTGATCACGTTAGACGCCTGGCCCTGTATTTTCCTGGCCACTCAGCCCCGGCCGCTGTTATCGTTTCGTCCTTATTCCCTCAGAGAAAATTGAATCCTTTTGTACGAACCCTTCCTCCGTCCACGGATAATATTCGCTGTAATTTTCCACCTGCTGGACATCGATATCCCGGTCCGATAATAATCCTCCCCTCCTACCGCTCTGCATCCCCGTGTTGGATACATGCTACACTTTGCACGCCTCTTTCGGGGGTGTGCAATCTTTTATCGAACGGTCGGTTTTTATCACGCCAGTGGTTACGATAACGAGCACTGTGTATCGGGAATTCGAGGGTCGCAGGACTATTTTTTAAAAAAATCCAAGGGAAACAGAGGATACCGTGGCAGTGTGTTCTGAACATTGGAATTATTGTAGAGGTTATTTGCGTATAGGAGACTATGTTGGCTCCAACTTCGTTTAGTTTTGAGGAATATTAGAAAGAATGAAAAGTAACGTCGTTTCTTTTACATTAAACTGAAACAAATTTTTAATAGATCTCCATTTTTGTGTGTAAATTCTAGTGCGCAAATTTCCAATGCCAGATCGATAAAAACCAATGAGCTGACGAGTGACAAACAAATATTTAAAATTGGAAAAACGACATTACTTTCCAGTCCACCTAATGTTATCGGTAAGTGGTAATTTCTGTATGGAAACTGTGTGTAGTGGTAATTTTTATCTGTTTACGTTACACGTTTTCAATGTAGGTGACCGAAGAGGACAGAAAAAGACACGATAGAAATCGTTCCAATAAAAGTGGAGCTTGCCGAGTCTACTGCAAATATGAATTGGTTTTAAACGAGGGCTACTTCACTAGGGAAATTCTGAAAAACTGGATGTCGCCGTATATCTTCCCCATTCTCGCCCTAAAATTAACACGCGACCCATGCGCATTAAATTGCATATAAAAATATCTTCCTCCATAATGGTTTAATTTTAGAAGACACTGCTCAACTTCGACGTCAAGTTTCGAAAACTTCACTTCCGTGAAATGTAAACGTAGAAAAATGTAATATTTTTGTCCATAAGATCGAAATATTTACAAACGAACGAAGTGTAGGTTGGGTGTTAATTCTCTGCTACCACTCAAAAATGTTCCTGAAAATTCGCGAACGACTATTTCTGAGGTTTGTTAACCACTTTGAAGAACGAAATTGTGCCCCGACAATCGCACTCGTGCTACGAGAGCAGCTGCATTTGCATTGCTGTTATATAAATTGTTGTACGGCGTCGTAAAAGGCACTCCTCGAGCTTGGGATATTACGAAAATTTACGGAAGCATCCTTGAAAAGGAGTTTTGAAGGGGAGTGGAGAAAACGAACAAAGCAACGACCACATTCAGAACAAGACGCCATGCCGGAAACGGACATTTTTCTCGGCAAAAACACTCGGAAGACGGGATGTACTCGATGAAATACGAACGATAAAACTACGAAAGAAAAGGTTTATTACAATTTATTCGCGCGAAGAATAATTACGCAAGGAAAGAAATTCGAGATTCGAATACCAATAAAATACATGATAGGATTGTCAACTTATAGACAACAGAAAAATGTATCTTCGTGGCAGCTGAATGTTATTGAATTTTTAATCAAAGTTCCGACGTCTTTTAAATTGTTCTTAAAATCAAAAATATGTTAAACCGAGCTCATTGTATAGCCGCATCCTTTCTTTAATGAAGCGACTGTTTGCTAGTTAAAAAAGTTGGAGCACGTTCGAAACGTGGAATTTCGAGTGCAGCGGTCGCGCGCATCGACCAGAGAGGAAAAAATGTTTCGCCAGTGACGACCATAAATTTTTATTAGAGGTAAAAGCGCAGGTGCGACGCGCATTTGTCAAGTGACGACGCAGTGTCGAACGAGGCCGCGGGAACAAAGAGATTCATAGGGCTTGAAATAATAAAAATCTTTTTTTGATAGCGCCGACGACGAATGATTTGTGGACCGTCGAGTGGACTTACGATTACTCGCGGTTAGACCTCGACCGAGAAAAACATTAAAAGTAAGAAAAAAATGTACGAACACCAGCTTGCTCGATTACTAAATTATACAAAAATAATACAACATCGAAATAAGAGGAAATCGAAAATCGATTCTTCGTTGAATAAGTAATTGTGTCTATCGTGAATATTTTCGTATTTGTAAGGAATTTATATACGTTTTATATTTCTCGACAGAGTTGACTCTGTCTTATCCCTCTCTGATTTCGTTCGATTTACAAAAATAAAATGATGTTCTATTCTTTAAGGAAGATTCGATTGATTTGGAACGGTCGGCTGGAAGAGCGATTGAAAATGGGAGAGAGGCGAATTTCGTAGAATGGAACGGAAAATTTCGGTTCGCGTGGCTCGAAAGATGGCAAGAAGTTGAGAGCGCGCGGCGGGAAACGCGCTCGTCAAGCCCAGTAAGAAACAAAGGGTGGAAAACAATGCGATTCTTGATACACGGAAAGACGCCGCCGTCGCTTTACTTTTGTGCGATGGTTGAAATTCAGAAGTGCCGCTGGAACCATAAGCACTCGGAACGAACCAAGGATCTGCGGTGCGCTTAGATGAAAATCTTAAAACGCAGTTCGAGATCTGAACAAACAGATCCCACGTTCGATAGTCTGTTATTCCACGCGTCGTTCCTTTCCCTTTGATCAACTTGTGCTGAAAATTTCAGTTTGAACGTTCGCGGGGATAGGAAATGTAATTGTTTTGTCATCGAAGTAATAGTTTCTTCGAGGGTAACGGAAGTAAAACGTAAATGTAAATTTTCATTTTCATTTTGTCTGAAATTAAAATATTTCTAAGACGTTTATGTATTATTTAATTGATTCGTTATGCAGCCGAACGATAATTGAAAAGGGAATTTTGAAATCCATTAAATAGTCCTTAAACTTTCATCGAGTGCGAGTAGATTCGTTTTAATTTTATGTTCGAGCATACTTTTCATTCGCAGATATTCCCCGACGATTCGTGAATTTCCATAGTTGATAAAATCGCCTAAATTAGCGTTTCGACATTTTCCTTCGTTTTCGTGCGAGTGACAGGCAACAACTGCGGTTGCAGACGGTAAATCCTTCACATACGGAAAAACAACAATCACTTTGGAATAAAACAGCGAATGCGAAGGAGGGCGGGACTGATCGAGGCGAGATTTACGTTCGGAGATTGACGTATTTCCTTGAATTTAACGTAAAAGCCACGAGCGAATTTTAAGGAGAAAATTCGAACGCAGCGCTGCCTTTGGTTTGTTTAAACTCTGCGACATTCGAAAAAATTGTCGCGAAAGATAAACAACGAGGAGAATTGGTAAATTGTTTTAAATGAGTTTCATCCTTCGATGAGTCGATGGAAAAAGTAACCATAATTCGCCACAAAATTGCCTGAGAAAATTTCATTAAAAATCTCTCGCAGCAAGAGGGGATAAGAATGGAGAGGAAAATTAGAAAATTGTTCTAAACGAGTTTGACCTTACTGAGGAATATTACAAGAGGTAGAGAATCGATGAATCGATGGAAAAAGTAATCACAATTCGCCACAAAATTGCCTCCAAGTTTCCATTAAAAATCTCTCGGAGGAAGAACAGTTAAGAATGAAATCCCTGCGCTTGGTTTACCGCCGAGCAAAGCTCCGAGAGTAAATACGAATTCTCTAATCCCTTTGACTGCTTCCCGAGAATATTCCAATCTTCAAAGAGATAATCTCCCCTCGAATCCGAGGAAAACACCGATTAACACGGGCAGCGGTCGTGAAAGACGAGACCGGAGATAAAGGAATGTTCGATACAAGACGAAGGAAGAATCGGTCCATTCGATGCAAAAGAAGCGGAATCTCCGCGCTGGACAAAGGAACTGCGGTGGAACCAAAGTCTCGGAAGTCGAGGCATCTGGCACCCACGAATTTTCGTGAAAGCCTCGGATAGCTCCAAGACGGTGGATCGCGCGAATGAAAGGCTATTTAAATCGTCTATTCCCGTGTTCGTACCGCTTACATCCGGAGTTCGCCTAATGCGTGCATTTCCTCTTTCTTCCGCCTGGCTGGGGAACGCTCATCAACGAGCCAAGTCTTCCTCGAGCTCTTAGCGACAAGTGTTACCATCAGCGGAGAACTTCTGTCTCTCGCGTTCGTTGCGAATTAGGTTTTAGAATGACTAACGGCCCGTCGTTTACTCCAGAGATTTAGGATTCTGCTTGTTAGTCTCCGCGACGCTATCCATCGCGTCGTGGCGCTTCGACTTCTGCTTTTCAGCGTTCGGAATTCTTCGGATCGAAACAGATTTTCAATCAATTAGTCTGATTGGACTAATAAGAATATTTTTGTTTCTTATTACAAACAAACAAATATTAATCTACAGTTGAATGTGTTCGTTCGGTTGGAACTAGGTTTCAAGACCACTCGACCGTAGTAGATACCCCGACATCGGTTGATCGAAGCGAAGTTTCGAATCACTGCTGCATGGCCCATCGCTGAAGTAGCTATCGGTTCAACTTACAAGGATTGAATGCGTTTTATTATCATTGGCACAACTTTCGAGATCCTTGGAAGATATGTGGCTCGTTTATTTTGGAAAAGGCGCCGAGCGGATTGCATTTTGGATGGGTGTAAAACTTCGAAATGGTAACTTCCGGCGTGGTGGATGCCAAGTAATTTCGCGAAGTCCTGAAGAAGCACGGCATCATTGCGCGAATTTTCTCGATATATTTAAAGATATATTTATTTTTTTATTTAGCATAGATTTATATATATAAATATATATATAAATCACGTTTTCTGTCATTAAGGTCTGCGAAGAGTCAGGAGTAAGTAGTGTCGTTTCGATTTGATTGTATTATAGTAGTTCCCCATGTTTGTTCGCAGCGAGTCGAGTTTTGGTACGACGAGAGACGATGTGTAGTTTAGAACTAGCGATGTAGATCCTCGTTCCAGTTTCAACGTGACACTACGTTACATTGAAATTGTTGCCCCACTTGAACTAACTGACGACCCTCCACTTGCTACGAAAAATAAGAAGTTTTATAGCTATTTCATCGTAATTCGGCTTGGTACGCTCGAGAGGGACTCGGCAGAAGGAAACTTGACCTTAGAGCTAAAGCACGTAAAGGATACCGAAATGCCTAAGACATAAAAGAGCTTGGATCGCCCGAGAAATTTGTCTGAAGTGAGACACATTGCGTGCGGTACATCCTGTTATTTATCGTCCTTGCTTCCAAGAAGGAGATGACGAATATTAAGATAAATATTGTGTACGATGCGAGCCCCATTTATCGAAGTTCATTCCTGAAGATATCTTTTATTATTTCCTTGTATTTGTATTACATAACTCGTCTCTCTATGAGTAATTGTCAGGTAACGATGATTCTCATTTTCGTCGTTGCAAATGTAATTGAATTTCAGGAAAAAGGAGCTCTAATTGTAAGTTCTCAAGTTTTCTTTCCGAAACTAAATGTCGTATGAATAGACCGTAAATATAAAAAAGTTTTCTCTTATCTCTCTGTATAACGTGAAATTTTTTCAAAGGGTTAATAAATTCTTCCTTAAATATTTTCTTCGTTTCATGTTTGTCCCTTTATATTTTAACCGATCTAGTTTCCCCTGCTAAATCTTCACGGAAGAGAAGCTTCCGTTTCGGGCCAGATTCGTATAATTCGTTACTCGCTCGATTGAACATTCCTTCCGTACACGTGTACGCATGCACATCCGCGTGATTGCTTATTCTCAGGCTCGCGTGCGCAACGCTAAGCTCTTTCAAAGTCGAGAGCTAAAGCGAGGCTTCTCGGCGAACTAAGACGCGACGATTGTTCCGCGGCGCGATCCCTCCCGTTTGTTATTCCCTGTTCTTTATAGTAAACTGCCTGGAAAACTTTGGGACTCCGTGGTGCATTTTGCTCTGTCAACTTCTTCGTCTTCTCGCGTGATCCTTCGCGAGTTTCAGGAAATTCCGTCTCTTCTAATTCCGTCCGCAACTCCGTACTTCGTCGTTTCGCTGATAATTTTATGGTTGCTTGAATCCTGGCGCACGACAATTCAAGGGGAGACATTTTTCTCTCGTTTCCTGGTAACTTGATTTCTTCTGAATCGTTGACTGTGATGCTATGGGGTTATTAAATACAGAGTGCTTCCAACGTAGGAAGTATATTCTTAACATTTATTTACTTCTGGAAATTAGATAGGGTTCCTGTGTATCTTTGTAGAAGCACGGTCCCAGCTGGTCCTCGAATATATCAAGAAATATATTTTGTTCGATAACCGACTCGAGAAATTTAGTAACGATATTTATTTATTTCGTTAGTTATTCGTTCATTTGTGATACTTTCATCCCAGTTAGTTACGTTTATTTGATTTTAAATTTAAAGAAAGAAGTATCTATTAAAATATCCTGACGAATAACTTATTAATAATCCTGTCTTAAATTTTCCCTGAAACATTTTCTTCGTTTTCAGTGAATCGTCGAATGGAAAGGGTCGATCATGGTTGAATACAAAAGGCGCGAGCGAAGTAAATTATATCGTCCATCGTGTCAGACGGTTTCCTCGCACGAAAGCTCGGGTTCGGAAATTTTTTCGGTGCGCGAGCGTTTTTAAATATTTTTATTAAGCTCCATTCGGTGTTCGTTGGCCGGGCGCCAGCACCCTGGGGTGCAGTTTTATTTATTTTCTTCCCGTTGTAAAAATGTTCGTCGCATGACGCGGTATTTCTTCTTCTTTGCCCCGATATTGGATGCTTCCGCGAAATATGGGAATCCACTTAAGTAAATTTCTGCATATTTTATGCAAAGTGTTATCGACGTGAACTGCAATTCAGATTTCACGTCTCGGCTGGATTTTAGTGACGCGCGCTTGCTACACCTACGCCTCCGTTCCCTCTCGCCGCCGCCCCTCCCCCGCCCCGTCGTTGGTATAAATTCACGGTTGCTCGAACCACCGGAAGTTTCGTTTCGCGTCTGTTCCCTTTTTTCCTTTCTGCATCCGCGAACGGTTTCTCCCTATTGGCGACGAAGTTCCGGTCTCTGGGAATTAAAATGGACGAAATTTCGAAGAATCTCGCGCTGAAGCAAAATTTCGATTCGACGGTGATTCTTCGAAAGGAAGATTAAAAGATTGATTTATTTGATTTCTATTATAAAAGGTGATCGGAATTCTTCAAATTCTTACTTCTTCGAGTTACGACTAAGAACCCCTTTTATTTTTTAATACAAGCACCCTTCTCAGTCGTTCCATGGTCAATAATCGAGCATATCCAACGAAAGAAACAACGATCTCCGACATCCTCCTCGTCCAAAGAGAGTTAGGCAACCAAGAAGATGACACCTGGCCGATTAATTCGCAGCGTTAACGGCGCTAACATTCAAAGGGTCGAAGGGCGAAATTTCTGTCTCGCAATAACGTCGCGCACGTTGATCTTGTTAACCCCGTTTCGCTGACGGGTCTGCCTAAGATTGTAGCCCCCGTTACTGACCGTCGTCGGTGTCTATATTGACAAACGCAAGGGAAACAAGGGCAGAGGCGAGCCAGGGGAGGGTTGAAAGAGCGAAGCGGGGCAGCGCGTTACGGTGGACTGACCGTAAAAAAAAAGCGTACATTTTTACGAGCACTCGCTCTAAACGACAAAATGCAATTCTACGGGCGAGCACCCTGTGAGATGTTGTTAAGATGGCGCTACGTCTCGACTGCCGACCCTCTTCGCGTCGTTCAGCCACGTATGAAACGTCCCCGCTTGGAATTGCATTGTTCCTTACCCGCTGCACTTTTCCCTTGCTGTAATTTATCGTAACGAGCTACGGGGATTCATGCACTGCTTCGACGTTCCGACTACCAAAAAGCAAAGGGGGATGTCGAAGACTGAGAGAATTCGAGTCCTGGGAGACTCCACTTCTTCGCTATTATTTTGGAGGATTTTTCGATTACGTACTGTGTGTATTTCATTAAAAACGTAGGATCATTAAATAAAAATACTTGGGATGCTTGCCTGCATTTTTCAAGTTCTAATCAATTGTAAAAGAACACCAGCCTCTGCTTTTATTTTTAAGATAACAATGTAGAATGCTTTCCACCACCGAATCTGCCATCAAATAATGCACCCTTTTCAATGTAAATTCCCTTATCAATTAAATCCTCAAAGGAGCTGAAATTTTAACTCGAAATTATTAGTGTCCTAGTTCGTTAATTTTGTGGTACCATCAAAGCTGAACGTAAAATTAACAGCGTCGATCGCGATCCTCGGCAGAGTCAAGACACATCTGTGGAATGTCACCGACGCGCGTGTCTCTATAAATCAATATTAAGAAACGTTGGTTCGAGTGCAGAGGTTTTAACTAGCCTCGTAAAGTCTGGTTAACGACTGAGAGGGTTCTAACGCGGTACACGTAAAAACGACACCTGTCTACTTATCGTGACCTGCTCCTGAAATATGTTTATCATCGTCCATTCTACCACGAAATGTAAAATGAAAATTTTAAGGTTCTTTACTACCTGGCAAAAATGTACCGAAGCGACTGTAAGCATACTTTGACCGATAAGAAAGTGTTTAAATATCGTGGTATTCCCATTTCACAAGAAACCTCGGTTATAGTGTCTATAGGACTGTGAAAAGAATTGCTCATTCGATAAACCGAACGTTCCAGCTAATCTACTTACAGACGTAAATGTGTGGGGAAAACATGAACTCGAATTTCCGAGTGTGTAACGAAGACAGTGTTCTGAGGGAGACAACGAGATAAGGCGTATAAAAGTCGTTCAAAAATGTGATTTCAGCAGTGCACGGTAACACCTTCTCGCTGGAAGAACATTGGATTTAAACTTACCTGTTTTCCCGCGCTCCCTGGAGTACTGTTCGGTTTTCCGCGGAACCAGCAGCTTGGCGTCGTAGCAAACGTGACGTTGTTCGCTATTAAAACGTCCTTCCAGGAACGGAAAGCCCTGAAAGTAGAACAATAATTTAATTGGTACATAGTGATTACTTCGGACAGCGTGAAACAGTCGAGAGTTTTATAAAGTGGGCGAGTCGAGAGTCACAGTGGTTTGATATAAAAATATTGATACGCGGAGTCTCCGAGCGCAAGTAGAAACAGTGAGCAATGGTCAGACGCGCTTCCACTTTATACAGACTGAAAATAACTGCAGTTTCCCGAAGCACCGTATTTCCGTTATTTTTAAAAAGGGTTTCGACACAATTTCCAGAACTCGAGGCTGGAAGTGTACACTTGAATATATTAATAAAATCAAAGACAGACCGTTTGACCGAAGATATATTCCAAACAAATTCATATCAAAGTTCCTGTGTGTTTTAGCCTTCCTACGTAACCTCTCAAGGACTCAAGGGTCGCCTGAATAAAATATCGCAATTTTCTCTGAGCGTCCAAGGACTGCGCGGATCCGGAGACGGGAACGAGGAGCGTCGAGACGCGTCTGCCAACGGCGGAATTAATTTTCGACCGTGTGTCTCGGTATATCGCAGCATGGAAACACGTCCTTACGTAATTCAAAATCTGCTTAATTCGTCAGCGCCCGTGAGCCCTGTTTCTCTGTTTCCAACAGGAACCAGCGACGATTTCCGTTCCACATACGCAGCTGTGCGCCAAGGAGAATCAGGACGGATCCCTTCAGACGGCTTCTCTCTCGTCGGAGGTCATCTCGCGAGGTTACTCGTCCCGCGAGATGGAAAAACTTAGATTACCGCATTTATCTGCACTCTGGTTCTGTAACCTTATTCCACCTTTCTCCAACCCTTCCTCCTCCACCTCGCGGACGTTTCGTCCTCGACTCCCCATTCGACGACGTATCTCCGACAATTTTGCGAGACTCTTCCGGTTCATCTCTCCTTTTCCGCCTTCTCCCTGTTTTACTACGTCAAATATTGTCCGTTACCCCTCTCTGTCGAAAGGGTTGCGAGCTTTCGTTCTCCGATTTCGCCACGTTTCCGATTCTTCCCATTCGTTCCTAGGTGATGTGCATGTTCGCAGTTACGTACAGGGCGTCCAAACGGTCCGGGTTGGGAACCATTTACATTTTGACTCGAATTTTTACGATAGAGACGAGTTACTTTGCAGAGCAAGTAGAAACGGTAGAGAATGGTCAGACGTGTACTTGGTTCACTTTCCTGCGAAAACGAAGTCTTTTATTACAAAATTTCATGGATATTTTCTAACTGTTTTTACACGAAGAATCACAACAAGTTTCTACGATCTGTTCGATATTCAGAAAAATGTTCGAAATTGCGAACAATCCTCAAACACATCCCCGTGCGGTAAATTAAACTGCATAGTTTCTTCTTCAAAGGACTCTTTGACACGCCGATTCCTTCTTTATTTTAATTTAAAAATTCTCTTTAAATTCCCTGTATCGATGCGATCCTTTTCCCAAAGATCTCACCCTCCCTCGCCATCCTTATCTCCTCCTCTTTCCTTTATCCCACGACGAGGCCACGACGAATAAAAGAAAGTTTCGCGGAAGCCTTCCTCGATTCGACTCTCTTCTTTCGCTGGAGCCTTCCAAACCCTTTCAATCTCTCCGCGACCTACGCCCCGCACGCCGCAGATTTACGACGTGGAAGTACGTACTTCGGGAACCGTTGTCCCAAAAAAGTTTTCCTCTTCGCGCGTTGAGCCGGTTTAAGGGGCGCGCCGTGAAAAAAGGAAGAACTCGGGCACTTGGGCGGGAATCCCGTTCTTTAAATTATTCCCGTTCCCCGATACACTCCGCCACGGTGAATTCCGAGACTCGTCCGTGTCGTCGTTCCCGCGATACTTTCTTTTATTTCCCTCGATCACGGCGTTCGCCATCCACAGGGAGGGAAACTGAGATCAGGGAGGTTCGACCCAGGCACGTCGTTCGACGCTTTGACACGTCGTGACTTGGCTTACAGATCGGGGAATCGTGTAATTTAATTAGGGAAGGATTTGGTTCGTTGTTAAGTGAACGATTTGTTAGAATTTTAAAGAACTGAATGCTTTAATTATGGCTGAGACCTGCTAGCGACTTAATACCGCAAGGAAATAGAATTTTGAATAGACTTTAGCGATTTAATATTTCCGAACACGAAGAGTTGAGAATAAAATTTAAACAAGTAATCGTGAGGTATTTTTCTATATTTTAATATCTATCGATTGGAACAATTGAAACTCAATATCTCCGACGTAATTAAACATTTTTTATACATACAGTATCATTCATTGTTCGATTAAACATTAATAACAATTATGGTTCAGAATAAGTATCCATTCGAGACATTCGACGATAGTTAAATTAATTATTAACAAGACTTATTATTTAAACAATGATGGGGAATATGATTTTGCTGTGATATTAATGTTCCACGAATTATTTTCTCGATGGATTCACTCTTCTTCGATAGCGAGCCGCGACTAGTTAAATAAATTGTTAAATAGATCGCGAGTACATGTAAGGAAATGAAATAAATTCATATTTGTCTACAGCCTCCTCGCGTCAGCTCGTGTTACGGTTACTTTTCACCAAACGTTTCTTTCATAACGCAGCTGAATTTCACATACACCCGAGTGGACGTGACCATTGTCCGAGAATCGCGGTCATTTTTCCCCTCACGGTCGATGAAATTCGAAAAATGGCCCCGCGAACCTTTTACTTACCGAGAACGGTCGTATGAAATTATTCCGACGGGCTCAGGAGCCACGTGTACGTGGGGTCGTTCATTCTTATGCGAATTGCACTTTTAAGAGTCTTCAGGTGCCGCGCCGTGGAACGGCCAGTTAAGCTTGGTCATTCCGCCAGAATCGGTCCCCCTCATAATCGAATAAGTCGTCCCTCTCGACCCACTTCCCTGACTTCGAACTAGACTGAGCCACGTTTAGATAATAACGAGCCACTTTTTTTTGAAATTTGTTCGCCAAGAGACGGAATTAAGGATCCCGAGTCTAGGCATCGAGTTAAAGCGCTTTAGGCAACAGAAATGAGCGACTCGGTGAATTGATTTAAACTCGAAATATGCCGCGAGGGTCAAGCATTTCCTGTGGAAAACACGAGCGGGACAAGAAGAGTCGGAAAAGTTGGCAACTTGGAAAAGTGGTCTCAAGAAAATTGCCGAGTCCTCGTCTTTTAATTTCAAACTCGTCGCGTCGGTTCTCAGCGTTGACGATGTAACGAAAGGCGAGAATGCCGAGTTCCCTCGAGAAGAAAACGAATTCGAATCTTCAGAAACTCCGGGAAATCCGCTGGACTATGACCGAGTTCATTTTTCAACGCTGCTCGAGTTGTCAAGTTTTCCTGTCAACGTCTGGTACGTATCTGTTATCGTTTCTACGAGTCCCAAATTTATTCGATGCTGGTGTAATAGTGGAAATTATAAAAATTTCCTTCGTCGCGAGTAATAGCGAGCTTATAGTGAAATTTGATTTCCTTTGATTTTAGTATTCTACGATCGATTTTACAAGTTTCAAAAAATGCAGCACTGTCGGACTCAAATACGATAGAATCGTCTGAAAGATGGATAGCGAACGATGTATCACAAACTATACAATTATTCTATTTATCGTTCGATATGTTACCCTGAAGCTAGCCTGAGTCTTCGAGCAAAAAATATTGTATAATAGAAAGTAAATTGGCTTAGAAAAAAAGTCCTACCATTCTTCGTAACGACGGTGCAACGCGCCTCACGTTTGACGCAAGGACGAAACGATATCCAGCACGAAGTTCTGTCCATTCGTCGCACTTCCTGGATTTATCCATCATTGTCTGTCACCTTTTTCGTCACTTAAACAATTCTCCGAGGGGTTCGCGGGGAACATTTCGTTATTATTTACAAACCCTAGAGTTTGTAGCGATAAACCAGAGTTTTCGAGTAACTAATTTAACGTAATCGGAGTTAAAAACGTAGTGTTTGCCAAATGGAAGCAATATACGACTCGATCTGATGTACACGCTGCACGTTTCCGATTCAGGGGGGTGGATAGCAGCCACGCGTGTTAGATATAGCCGCGCATAACAAACCGGAAAGACTGGTATATATTACGTAACTGAAAATGGATGCAAACTACGTTTGTCGGCATCGAGGTTCCGCGAATGCCTTCCGAAGCACTCGACAGGGAGGAAACGAAGCTCGTTTATTTAGCCATTCGCGGGAAAATCTCCAACGTCGATGTGTACCACCCATCCTACCGTTCACAGCCGCGGGATTCTCACTTCGTGCTCATGCGAATTGCACTTTTAAGAGCCATCGGGGATCGTATCGCGGACGGCAGCTAGTTAAGAGTTTGATTGCGGCGAAACAAGCCGCTTTCGTAATCGGATGAACGCGGCCGTCTCCAGTTTTCGACTCCTTTAAACTCGCAGACAGCTCTGCGGATAATTCGCGGAGACCGAATGATGATTGCATGAAATCGCAGCCACGTTCACCGAGACAGTCCATGGCAAAACGGTTTGCTCCGCCATCAACGAATTGTAATTGAAACGATGTCATTATTACATTATTACGTTATTACAACGTATGAATGTCTTTCGAATCCTCTCTCGTATGATCAATTTTAATATTTGATCTAATTGCCCTCATTCTCCTGCGTCAGTTATCGACCAAATAATTTCAGTCATTTCGTATTTTCGTTTAATAATTTCCGCTTTCGAGCGGTCAACAAGTGGTTGTGTATGACGAAAATCAGATGAAATGCTAGAATTCTTAACAAATATCGATGTTTCGAATTCCCACTGAATCATATAATAAATTCTGATATTTGGTTTCACTTGCCGACCGAATAATTCAAAATATTTCATATTTTTCGTTAGTTTCCATTCTACCGGATCAACAAGTGTTTATGTATCATAAAAATCATACGAAAATATTGGCATCGCTAACGATACGTAAAAAGAATTAAAAAACTACAATTAATACCCGCAACGTCGTCGTCAGTGGTCGTTTTAAAAATCGACAGCACAAAGGAAACGATTCAACATTTCGCGGAAATTTCCGCGACAATTCTATCGGTGGCTCCCGTTGCGGAAATTTTCCATTCTGTGGCGTTACAATTTTCCGAGCTGAAAAATTAAAGCTGTTTTAGTTAACGCGCCACGTAAAAGTAAATCTGTCGCTGGTATTTATTTCTCTCGCTTTTAATAAAATTATTACCTTTCGCCCAGCTGCCCAATGGCTCTTTTAGTATGCTTAAAGTTCGAGTTCTAGCGACAAACACCCCATGGAGTCTACGCGTTTCTCGCGGCTGGATTTTTAGTTTTCAGTAAGAAAATATCTCGACGTTTAAGAGGTGTTTTTCAGGTGTACTTGATTCCCATCGTGCTTCGAGGAGTTGTTTTCGTCGCCCTTGTGCCGGCTGTAGGACCCTTTCGAGAGCTTTTTAAGACGGAGTAATCGCGGAATTTTTCAGAACGGGGCATCGAGAGGACTTATGATAATAATTCCGTTTTCAAGTCGGGACCAGACTCGCGCGTGCTTTATTGAATTTTTCTGAAATTTTAGAAAGTTATATTTAACACTAAGACCACCAAGATTCGATATTTTATGTTCCATGTTGCATTACGTAAGTGTGCAAGATCTAGTTTGCTCTATTACCGTTACAACATCGACTAGATATAAGAAATAAAGTTGTCTATTTATACAGACACTGCCATACGAAACAACTGAGCGCGAGTCTTTGTGTGCGATATCTTTAAAATTAGAAAAAAAGAGAAAGTAAACTAATTCTTTAATGAAATTAAGTTTCTATTGTGGTTATATGCCTCTAAACTTTGGTAAATCCGTTCCTAATAGTTGAGTGATGCGAAAAGTTAAAAATATCTGGTCGGTAGTTCTGGCGTCGACACTTAAAATTGGAATATTCTGTAACTCAGAAACTCTGATACGTACGGTTCGTGTTCGTGATATATTCGTTACACGTATCAGTGTTTTGTTTTTTGAAGTATCGTTGCACTTTTATAAATCACCGTGCCCGGTACTAACGAAAAATAAATGAAAAACTGTCCGCTCAACATAGGTTTCCAAAAATCCACTTTGATGGAGATACGCGCAATCTGTTTTATACATGAAAACCAATTGTATAGAAAATGCTCTACAACGTATACCGTATAGATGTGACGCACAGGTTGACCTACAATATATATTCATTTTATCAATACCATTGTTATTCCGGGCTGCGAAGATCTCGATTCTACAGTGGAATGGATGGGCAGACGTGTCGAACATCTTTTAGAGATATTCCGAATACACGTATCGCTCGAAATAGCCATTTAACTCTTTCGCGGATCTAAATTAACAGCTGTATATTTATTGTTATACGATTAAACCGTTCGTTCGATTTAATAGAATACTATTCCGGGTCGTAACGATTTATTAACCCCGTTCTGTTTTACCGATTCACCCGACACTTTCTGTTTATTTTCGAATATGTAGAACCAAAAACGTTTAATTGTTTGTCGAGATTATTTACTTCAGTTAGTACTTTATTTTTGAACCGAGATTCTTCGAGCTTCTTTTCAAGTCGACCCACGCGTTACACTATTCAAGCAAATAGGATGGTGTAGAAAAACGTTAGGTACGTTCGAGGATCATTTGTCGTGGAGCCGTAAGAAAAATCATGAATTTCCGGCGAAACCAGCTTCCGACGCTGTCAGCAACCCCTCGAGTGTTATCGATAACAGTAATTCTCGTAAACATGCCATCGTAGCTGCTTCTGGGAAAAGGAAACGAGAACGGGATCTCGGATCCGCTCGTGTTTAAGCCTCGATTTATTTCTTTCGCGCACTCGCCCATGTTTTCCAGTTATCGCTTTGAAATTCTACCTGTCTTCTAACGTGTCGACGAAAACAAAAATAATCATTTAACTGCGCCAATTCTCCGAATCGAGTAAAATTGCCGGTTCGAATGGCGCAAAGTCATGGACGAATAATTTCCAAAATCCGTGTCGTTATTACTCGGTTTTCTTTTTCAAACCAAATGGAAGGGCGATCTGGTAATTGGAGCTTTGGATTTGTAATACCGAAATTAGGTGGCTCGGGGGCGGATCGAGAAATTTCGTTTTCAACTGGTATTAAAATCGTTAGTGCTGAGATGATTACCAAGCTACAGATTGTGAGAAATGTTATAATTGCCAATTAACGCGTATTAATCTCTGCGAACGCGCGTTTTGTTTATTACGCTAAGGATTATACCTGGATGATAGAACCCGTGATACGTCACGGAGTGAAGCACCTTTAGTCGTTACTTACAACGGAGGAAACATACAAGTCTCGAGAATTGCAAAAATTAAAAGTTTTACGATATTGTTGGTATTACTGATCACTCGCTAGATTTAGTTTAAAAAGTTGGTACAGAGGGGGAGTCCCAAAAGTTAGTTCCGATCCGACATGTAAATATATAATTAACGTTTCTTATGTATTACTTTACTTATCAATATTAATAAATATATATATATAGCAAGGATGGTTTATTTCTTCCTGATACTCTCCATCAGATATGTACACATGTGCACAATTCCTGATTATAACAAAATATTCCCAAGTATCCACGATCGTTATAAACAATATCGTTATTCCTCGCCCAAAAATCTGTATCGTAAAAGAAGAACTTTCGTCGCGATTTTAAAGGAATTTAGCCGCAGGCAAAGAATGCCTCCGAAAAAAGATTTCCGTGGACGGTTCGCGACGAAAAACTCCGTCCCGGTGTTTCGAGTATCGGTTCCCAACGAGGAGGTACCCCAGAAATCGTCGAAATTCAGTTTACACAGCGTCGAGGGAGCGTTGCTCGTTCTTGCGAGGATAGACGTGAGGCTACTACGAATATCGACTGACGAACCTTGCATTGATTTCTTCCCTGACGTTATCCCGCGAGCGTGGGTAACGGGATACGGGATTACGTGGTTTCAGGGATGTTACAGGATTAGGGCAGGTTGTATCTCGAAACCTGCGATCCTCTAACGCGATCCCTGGCTATACGTCGAACGATATCAGCCAGCCTGCTAATTAATTCGAGCGAATCCATTGGACACTTTCATACATGGACAGTGCACCTGTTAGATGCCTCACGTGGATGATTGTGTGATTAGGGAGGATTAGGGATGTCGTCTTCTTAGAAACTCTGTTACGATTTGGAATTCCCAGTTTGATTTCGATGGAGAGTCATCGAGCAGGTTGGCATCAGGAGGATCTTTGAGGTGTCCTTAGAGTCCTTTTCAGTGTTTGGGCAAATTTCTTTGATGAAGAAAATATAAACTTTATTTTTACTCGTATTTATCTCTGTATTGGTACAGTACGAAACATGTTTTGTACAAATAGCGAACGACCAAGCGTGAAAATTCGTTTTCCATCTACGTAGTGTCTCATCTGCGTTCTACACTCAATTGGCAACCGCTAGGCAACGTTTTCGGGCTGTTGCAAAATTCATGTGGTCGAAATTGCTTTCAACTTGTTGTTACGTTAGCTTTAATTTCGCTACGTCGATCTATAACCAACCGTGACAATATAGGCGGACGAATTCGTAAAAGGAATATTCACGGATCTTTCATTCTATATTATTAGTAGTTTCACGATTCGCTTCCGCGGGTAAAAAAATACGACTGCGGAGAACGAGATAGTAGAGATATCAAAAAAGCTCGCGAACAGACAAATAAATAATGATAAATGCCCAGTCTCGAGCATGAAATATTTATTACGTTTCACGTTCCTACTTTTTACTTTGAAAACTGCAAATACTCGAGTTCTCCTCTTTTTCAAGTGAACTAGCTTTGGTGTTCTTTAATAAAGCCTACTGTCTACGATGTCTAAAGTTAATTTGAATTGAATATCCGTTTCCATTTCCACGAGAGACGTTCTGATCGGAATTAAAGTGCTTCATTCGATTATTCATAATAGCAATTTCCTCCCTCGCTAATTGCGTTGTATCCACCATCGATAGAACGATGGTTGAAGTTGATTTTAGTTTAATGACCGTTCCTGTTTCTATAATCGACATTCCGTTGAAAATTCACTTCTACTCCAACTTCGTTCTAATGCCACGAAAAATTCGATAATTAACCGCTTCTCGCAACGCGTCGATCCATTTTCAAACATTATTCCCGAAGCTGTACAACGTTCGGCCAGTTCTTACGTACACAGGCGAATTCTATTTACGTTAAATCGTTTATGCAAACCTGTTGCCATTCTAATTAGGAAACAAACGAGCGGAACGTTGCAGCCAATCCGATGACTGGAATCGACGGCGGTTAACGTTTCTAGCAAACATCATTCCCCCAGACGATTAATCGTGATCGCTAGAACCTCCAAATATCCGTTACCGATTCCGTGATACGTTCGACCAATGAGTCGCGACGCTTACTATCGATCCTCGAGCACGTTCATAATTATTTTCACGCGCCTCGCTTGGTTTCCGTGTGTTTCGAACAAACATCGGTTTTCGCGGAAAGACTCGACCCTTCGGCGGGCACGATCAGCCCATATATGCATTTCGACGGAAGCCGAGGTTGCGCGCCGTGTTGTTTTAACGAGCTTTCGATCAATTAATCAGGACGGTTAAGAAATCGTATCCTTTGCACCGGTTCAGGATGCACGAGTCTGTCGAATAATTTTCTATTCAAATTCGATTCGTCCTACGACGCGTCAACTGTTGCATCGTCCCCTTACCACCGCGTTACCTGAAAAAACGAACGCGAACGGACCGCGATTGAAAAGGATCGAGGATCGTCTCGCACGGTGCCAGTAGGTCAGAAATTCAATTCGTTTACATATTACCGGGTTGCGTAATCCGAGGGTATTAAGATTCGGAATTAAACGTGTTCAGCGCCCCCTTTATTGTCTCTGAACGAGCACATGCTATGCGGAGGCGTTCGAGCGGATTACAGGCGAATGTTCCTAAATTACACGGCTGCATTAATTGCGATACAGCGCGAACCCAGCTCCCGGGATAGGTTTGACCTAGCGCCTGGTCGCCGTAAAATCTCGCGTTTCCCAGAATTTCATAAGTTACTCCCCGTCCTCTCCTCTCTCCTCCCCCACCCCCCACCCACCCCCTGCATTGTAATTTCAAAACTCCCGCGCGCCACTGTCGTCTTAATTAACTGGATCTCTGGAAAGAGGGGCGGAATAACTGAGAGCCGGCAAAGTTTTACGACGCTCCGCTCGAGATTGACGATTCTGGTCACCGGTTAATTATTTCACGCCGGATGTCCCACAGGAGCGCGGTAAACAGTGCATAATGGAGGCTGGAGAGATTGCGTCCCGAATTCGAGCATCGGTATTTTTGGAAAAAAAAATGTTTTCGCACCGTTGACAGAGACCGTGTGTCATACGAAGTAACGATTGATAGTATTGCCGCGATAAAAACGCGGTTTACGAGGTGTACAGACCGGGAATGGCAATTTTTATAGCTTTTATAGTACTTCTTGGGACCTGTGCGCCTTTTTTTTTTTTATTCGTCTCAAACGTTCCAACTTCGCTTCTTTGACGTTCGAGCAAAGTGACCGCGAAAATTTATCGTTTACTTTAATCAAACAGTTTTATTCGTTCTATCCGAAAGAATGATAAAACGTGAATTAATCTTGAAATCGAAAATTGTCTATCTATTTTTAATTCCTCGCTTAATCGAATACCGTGTGTAAATATGAATCTACGACTACAAAAAAGTAATCGCTATTTACGAAATAATGTATTCGCAACTTTCCACGAGGGCGATGGAAAACGAAGAGCAACGGGTACGTTCGCGCATCCCGTACACGTGCAAATTTGAAAACGTGCGAAATTGATCGACAAGCGAGACTGCAGCTCGTTCGCATAACAATTATTTTTGCCGCGAACTGAGCCGTAATAATTGGCGTATTTCGCGTACAAACAAACGTGGATTGTTTCGAGCCGTGCTTTTAACCCGACTTGACGCGCATTCTGAAACGAACTCGCACTTGAGTGTACTTCTTCTCTAATAATGAACGCGGCAGTCCGATAAAAATAAATACCGCCTCCGGAATTGAACACGTTTCCAATTGAAATTTTCATTTTTCATTAAGCCTCTGGACGGCTGAAATAATGTCCTGGATCGGTGCGCGTCGCAGAGGAATTGATTCCATCAACGAGGACCCATTTGGTTGCTCGTTGGAAAAGTTATTTCGTAGTTTTGCTTATGAAAGAAAAACAATTTATCGTGATACATAAATAATTCAATAATTGGTAGTACTTTTTTACAAATAAACCATGAAACTTCGACTGGTAATATATATAACTATTAGCACTGCAAATCCTTATGCAAAATAAAATCTTTGTAAATGTACTTCTTCTTATGAATGCATGAAAATCCACAGTTCGATAATGATAATACCATTTAGAACGAAAGTTGGCTAGTCGAAGATACAATCAATCATTGTGGTGGCAATAATACGAAATTACTTTCCAAGCAACCCAACATTATTATTCCCTTTTGGATTAATATTTTGTCATCGAAGCAAGCAAAATGATAAATTTAAATTTGTATTCAATTAGAGATATTTAATGAACGCGAGTGAAGGGTGGTCTCTCGTTCCTTATTAATTTCCATACAAATGGAGTAGCGAACTGGCAACGATACAGCACCAAATATAATTGTAACGTTAATTAACATGTACGCTATCATAATTACGTTACTGATAAATTTAACCGTTGCAAGCAGCTAACACCGTGCCCGATAAGCTGGAGAACTCTATTATGTGGAATTTTCAAATCACTGAAATCGCTTTGTACCGTAAATGAGCACGCAACTCTTGCTTGTAAACTTCCAGTTAATAATTAGAAACGTGTTCGCCGATTGAAATTAAAAGTGAATGTATAACTGTACACAGATTGAACGTGTAAAAATTCACAACTCGATAAATATAAATTCCGAGGATTCGACTGTTATTTTATGTAAATTTTCGGATAACGTTAAAAATGCGTTATATTTGTAACTTTCCTCTATTTTAACGCGAGATGTTTGTTGAGATCGAATAACTTACGAGAAACGAATCCTTAACAATTGCTTTCTGTTTGCCAGTGAATTCTGCACGGCCGTCTTCTTTTATTTTCTGAGGCGGCGAAACGAGATCGCGGTTGGGAAAGAATTTAAATGAAACCGAGCTCTTCCATTAACGTTGATGAGTCGAAAATATTTTATGAATTGCTGCGGTTTCCACGAGATACGGATAATTGCGTAAAAGCGGACCCTCATTATTGGCGATAACGTGCTTTCGTATCGGAACGTTCTCCTCGTTTTCTTCGACCGTTTCTGCTTTTTACGCCATTTATTTGTCTCGGGTAGTCGCCAAGACAGTTCTTTGGCTGCGTTTGGGGAAGCGATCCATCACTTTTAACCGCGATTATCGTCGATGATTGATTCGTCATGATCCTGATTAATGGTCGCCATTTGTTCGTTAATCAATAAGCTCGGACGTGCTTTCTGACGATCGAGATTGACGATTTTGTCAGTGTATCGAAATATTGATACTGATATTTCTGAAACTAACGAACCCACGATCTCGACATATTTTCACTGTTCACTTTTCATTATTAAAAGCGACAATGACGTCGGTGCTGCACCGTTCGTTTAACAAATTACATCCGGTCACGAGCGACGAAGTCATTTCTTAAATTGGATTTTCCAAACGTAGCGAAGACAACGTTAATTCTGCGAACATTCGTTATTAATCAAAAGACAAACTTCCCATTGAAGCTGCGAGTCCATTTTATATTCTAGTTAAATTATCGTCGCGAGTGGTCTACAGTAATCCTGCAGTCTTCAGACCGAACCATTCGCTCTTTTTCCGAGCGGTTTATTTAACAACGTCCACGCTCCCTTCAATTGATCGTTATTATAAATTACAGGAATAAAAATAACAACGCAAATAAATCGAAGTCTTTCCACGAGGTTGTTCAACTTATTCGCATTGTTGCTTCGTATAATCTGATTTTAATTTCCCCGAACGTCGAAGCTTATTGTGGCGTCGTTAATTAAACCCCTAGCGATGAAGACTGACTCCATCCTTCGAGTCCATCTTTGTTCGTTTCGACAGCAAGCTTCCTTTATCGAACACAATAATTCCATGAAACGACGGGAGTGGAAATTAATCAGGACGCTTAATTGCGAAGATATTTTTAACGCGACGAGGCAAGGAGAGTTTCGTCGTTTTGCCAGGGAGGAATCGGTGTACCGGTTGCAACTTAGCGACCCGCAGCGTGCAAAAAGAACTGAAAATCCGTCGCTAATTAGTCGCGATGCAATTACGGGCCAGATTAACGACGACCGCGATAGTTTTTCGCGACGCTCGCCCTAGGTTAACGAGCATTTTCAGCGTGCTGTCGTCGTCCTTTCGTCGACGTTACATCCGCGTTGGCTCGTCCTCCGACGTCGCTCGAATCGTTTGAAAGATGGCAGAGACGCGTATCCGCTTCCCTGTTGATAAACGATCGGTACGTTTGAAGCGCGTTTGTAAAAGTTACTCGCGGGAGCTGCGCTTTCGCTTCATTTTCGTATTCCTGTCGCCCACGACGCTGTTCATCAAACTTTGCCACCGCGTGGACACCCTCGATCCTGTCGAATTTTATCGCGCACCCGCCAGACCACGGAAACGGACGAAATTTGATCAAACTTGAGGTCTGGCGATGTTTCGTTCGTTTTAGCTGTCATTTAAATTCCAATTTTTGTTTCAAGGAATGAATTCCTTTGTTCGAAGTATAAGACACGTATTTAGAGTAAATTAAGTAGCAGTTTGAGTATGAATACATTTGAACGGTGTTGGCACCCTCGATGAAATATAACGAAGAACAAATATCAATTTAGAAAATCAAAAAGGAAAGAACTCGAATAATACTACGGTCGAAAGCTTCGAAATAAATACAAAATAAAAATTCAATAGCTCAACTATTACCGATTTAGCAATCTGTAGAATTTTTACTACGATTCTCCCAACCTTCCAATATTTAAATTGGACAAAAAGCTAGTGTCGGTCACCGATGACTGACGTGGCACTCAACGTGTGAAGAAATTTTTGGTTGATTTAGCAGGTAAATTAAAACTATTGCTACGAGAAATATTTTGATACTGAATATTCCCCCAATGTAAATTTAACTCCCTATCCAAAATAACAGAGAAAACATTTGATTCTAACCGCTCCTCCATTGGGCAAGATATCGACTCGATATTCGCGCACTTTATTGTCCAAAATTGAAACGGTGTGTGGTGACACGGAAGATTCATCTTGATCTCTTTTAACTCTTTTAACCGCGACGGTCAGCGACGAAGAAGTAATTGAAGGAACTCGTTTCGCATCTGTTTACTAACAATCTTCAAAGAAATGTAACCGAGGAGTATTTCACTTTTCATCAGAAAGCTTCAAAGCGAGGTAACACAGGGAGTTTTATTCCGCCCCCTATCGTCGTTTGAATACCTTTTCCCCAGACGTCAGAGGGATATATTTTAATTTTATACTCGGTTCTCAAAGATACGCGTCAAAAAAAAATGCCCGGAGTGATGGCGGGGCAAGAAGCGAGTTCTCGTTACAAACGGAACAAATTTAACTTTTTCCAAGAGCACTTAGTCGACGAGGGAGAAAAAAAGAGAAGAATTTCAAAAAAATTTCGTTCGCGATTTACTGCACGGGAAGTATTACTCCGGAATATACCGTGGAATGTATATATTCCTAGCATAGAAAATGCTCTATGATACTCCTCGGACGCTGTTATTTTAATACTTGCGCGTAATTAACGTGAAAGTTAATATTATTCACGGGGATGGTGCGGTCCAAGTTACGCGGATCATATTTTCCGAGTGTCTCGCGATAACTTTGAAGTTGGTACAAGTAGCTGGAGCTGCGCAGTTTTAAAACGCTATTCCAGGGAGGATGGATATTTTCTGAATCGTAAAGAGTTCAGGTTTCGTTCTGTAATACATTGTAATTATTTTATCGTATATATGTTTGCTCCCCGTAATGTCTCTAATTTTCGAGTAAGGAAAACTTTTAATTCTGCCATAAATATCAAAAGCTCCGGCTCGTTAATTACGCAGACGTAAATACCTGGCTGTCCAGGCCAGCAGAGTAATTGTATCCAGCAGCTTAAGGAATTTAATAACTTCATTCGAGCTCTCGCCCGGGCGATACGTCTGTAATTTTCTAGAAGAGCGATTCGGGATAACGTTTCCAGATTAAAAGAGCCCAAGACACCGCCACGGGATAAATCGTCCGGGCACTCGGAATGCATAGTGCGCAGCTTCGAGGATAATTTCATCTCGCATATCCACGTTAAATCTTCCACGCAATGAGGTTGTCAGAAACGTTTTCGTTACCCCGCGGACCGTAAATCCGCGCCCGTTGCGCTTTGATATTCGTCTCCTAATTCGTGCCCGGGACTCGTTCGTCGAGGTGAAATGTATTTTTAATAACCGCTACCCGTTAGTTACCCGTAGACCGAGTTACCCGACGCTGTTGCAAACTTTTCTAGTGCAGTTTGCAGATAGACGAATGAGTAACCTTGGCTGGTCAGTTGATAAGGATTTACAGCAGAGCACCGAGTAACGAGTTGGCAAAACAAGGAGATGCATTTTATATTACCGCCTGTTTGTGAAGCGAGGGTACGAGCGTCGGGACTGGGGGCGCCAGAGAAGAGGGAAAGCGCCGTAGTAGCGAGGTCAGAAGATGAAAAGCGTTACAGTGAAATCACAGGAAATCTAAAGCGCCACAGTAGCGCCATTAATTTTCAAGCTCGCCACGCGTAGAAACAACGATCTCGCCCGGACACTGTTTGAAGCAAATAAAACTTTCAACTATTACTCCTACTAATTTATACACGTATTCCAATTCGAGGTAAAACTTAACGAATCTCTCTTTTTCCCAACAACTAATTCTGCCCTGAAAAGGTTAACCTCGCTCTCGGACACTAAAGCAGCAGCCCCTACTTCGAAACAATTCTACTACTTCGAGATATTCACCGCGTGCATTCCTCGAACGGTCTCGAAAAACATATTCGGTCGCAGTTGTTCCAAAGGAGGGTGTCACGCAGCTTGTAACCCATCCCAAACGCCTCGCGCTTGGCAGTAATTTTTCAAGAGTACATTTTTCCAGGAAAAGTGATTCCCTGCCAGATTATTCCGTATTCATGAGACCGATGCGGGCGGATTTCTTACGAGTTGTAGACCGACGCGGAAGGAGAGACGGGTGAAAAAGGGGCGACGAGGTAGAGAGAGATAAGTTTTAGCCGTGCCAGAGGGGCTGTCGTGATCTTGTTACGCGAGTAAAAGCTCGGAAGGTGGGTTAGAAAAGCTCTAGATGCCAGCGACCATCCACGGGGATGAAAAGGAGAACCGAGCTTAGGCCTTTGAGAGACAAAAAAGCGTTACATAAAACCGCGGACAGAGTTAAATGACCCGTTGTAAAAACAACTCACGTCGTCGTACTTCATTTTTCAACCTATTTGATTAAAAAAATTCTATCCAAATATATCTTCATTGTCTCACACTGGACGGTGGCGACCAGCGTGTTAGAAGTTTTTGAAATTAGATCACGTTTTCTGGAGCCAACGTATGCGCAAAATTCTGGTCTTCTTCGGACTAAAAGAGAGTTCTTCGTAGACTAAAAAAGGGCCAAAGCTTCGACCATAAAGGCTACTTGTTGAGTCACGGAGAATTTAATCAGTCCGAAGTTCATCCATCTGCGAGTGAAGAGCAGATAACGTCTGCGAGGTGTGGTTTTATCAAGAGCGCTGACCCGTGGACGAGGTCACGGTAGTTTTCTGTGCAGAGTGTTATTAACTCGGTGGTTTTGAGAGAGACCGGGGAATAATCAACCCCGTGGTACCATTCACGGTACGTCGAGGCCTTGCGGGGCCATCAGGAACACTTCCAGTCATATTATTTTGGTGTTCTTAGCAGTAGTCACCTGGCGTTTCAGAAACGTGCAGAAGTTACCACCCAACAGCACCCGGTCTACAAAGGGCTCGCCCTGCGGGGTTGTTTCTTGAGACAAACGACCCATACCGCAGCGTCCTGCACAGCATACTTACGAGTATGTCTTTTCCGCGGCACACCCAAGGGCTGTTCATCTTGATTCCGCGATGATTCTCGATTCCTTTCTTTGTCTTTTATATATTTTCATTTTATCTCTCGCAGGGGAGGACGAAATTAGGAAACATTCAATTAGGTCATCAATGGAGAAAACTATTAGCGTTGAATGTTGACCGACAGACTGATGGAACATTCACATGGAAATGTCTACAGGGCTAAAATTTCGTCTCGAGAGACGATTGGAAAGTTCAGAATCGAACATTTGTCGTATAACATACTTTTGTATTCTGATGCAAAAATTTACGAATTTTATCAGGATTTCTTGTCGTTGACACTTAGCCCTTAAAATCAATTGTCGAAGTTCCATATTATATGTTGCATTCTATATTCTATGTATATTATAATAGTTCGAATGAATTCTTCTTTCTTTTTGTAGAAACATTCGACATTTACTTTTGTAACTTTGTCCGAGCTTTATAAACCTCGCGAACTTCCCTCTTAAAGATGTATCGGATCGTTTTCGCCAACCCTCCCTCTTTCCAAGATCAAGAAGCCGTAGAAACGCAACGGAATTCGTCCTGCGTGCCGAATGCAGTTTTTCCATCGCTGGAACCGCCGGAACTCGAGATGCTCGACTTGAGCGCGCCGGGCCGATGCGATCTCGGCGTAATTTTCGCGGAAATGTGCTCAGCGAACCCAGTCGCGGAGAATTCTCTTGCTAATTGGCGCATACATCGAACTCCGAACTGCTCCGTGTCTACCGGTATCGCGAACATTCTAATTAAGAATTCACGTACTTTGCAACTCGGCGAAGCCGGCAACTTAACGCGAGCTCACTTTCACTGGGACCGAGTTCCCGCCCGTCGATTTAATCAACGCAAAATTCACGCGATGCTCGGGCATAGTTCGCGTCACAAGGACCGTTTAATCGACAGCCCTAATTTACTCGAGAATTAATAAGTACGAATTCGACCGCGACGTTTCAGTGGAATCGACTGGCGTGTGTCGTTTTTATCGTTCTTGAAATAAACCGATTATTGTTCAACGTTATTTAGTCCCGCTTCGTTACTCTATACGTTCGCCTAACTGCAGGCTGCGTTAATACAGTCGCTAGACTGTGGAATTAATGCATTTATGGTGTACGCAAACGTGAAACATGCACATACGCAGAATGAAATACTAATACTGTTACATTAATTAATGAAATATATTCCCCGCACGTTTTCCACGTGTCCTCGGCATTAACATGCGCCATAAATACACGAAATCCGCAGTCTAACTACCAGAGTTCGCGCAGAGGTATTATTTTACACCTGGACAAAGCTTCGCGAGAAAGGAACCTCTGCATTTTTTTTTGTACCTATTCTAAAACACGCAATTACTGCCTTTCCGATTGTACCGCGGTGTTCGTTGCGAAATGACGCTACTTTTCTACTTTTTTCTTTCTTTTTTTTTTGCGACCATCCTTCTTATTCGCGAGACAATAAATTCGCGTAACGAGCTAATTAATTGTGCCTCGAACAAAATCTCTCGCATAAACGAACGTCGCCCCCGGCGCTCGCGCGGAGGATAATAAAAGCGTATTAAATTCGAGGGTAGGTGCTAGAGCATTGTTCTCGCCGTTGAAACGCGTAGACAGGATTAACGTCGCGCTGGGTGAAGATGAAATAATTTATAAAACTAACTCCGAGCGAAATGGACACGTGTACTCCCTAATAAAAAAAAAAAAAGAGGAATCTTCGCCGGTCTTCTTTCGACTTAAATATGGCCCGATCGTCTGAATTTTAATTAAACGACCAAAGCGGTGTCACCCCTTCAGCCTGTTGCAACGCGTATCTCTATTTCATCTTTATAAATCAGGCATCGTTAAATCTTGCCACCATTCTTCGTCCAACCATTCGTCGCGATTCTATTTTCCTCTCGTTGTTTCCTTTCCACCTTTCTCCATCATTGAACATTGGGCATACTTTGTTTCTCGAAATGTACACGACGGAAAAATTTTGTTTACGAGTCACTCGGACCGCCGTGCTCCATTAGGCGAGGAATTTTTCCACCACCGCCAATTAACCCATTTCTAACAACGTCATCTTCGCGGTGGAAGCGAGATACGCTAGATACGATAATCTTGCGAAAATGATAAGAAAAAATTCCAAAGCCGTCTCTGCCTGTAAAGTTCGATGAGCATAACTCGCGACGCCCTACCCGAATTTTCGAGAAGAGGAAAATGCACGGGTGATGACGCAAACGTGGAAATACGAGCTTATTTACAACCGAGGGGGCTCGTTCGCGCGTAAAATCCTGCGTAACGAAGTTATTCTTCGCGATTTTATACGAACTGGAGTCTCGCGACTATCGGAAGTTCGCTGTCGCCGGCGTGAAACATTTCCGACCGTTATTTCACCGAAACCGAATTAAGGCCGATAGTACGAGCATTGTTATGTTAATTCGCGAACGTCTTCTCCGGGCTGAATTAGTTGATCAATTTTGTCACCGAAACGTTTCCAATTTAGCGCGTTGTAATTACTTGTTCGACCTATTTACATGTGAATAACGAACGAGGGGAACGCGGAGTCTTGTCCGTAAGAAAAGCACGCGAACTAATACCGTTTCTGACATTTTAAAGCTGCGCAAGTTCACCGAACACCTATTCATCACTCGCGCTCGCTAGACTGACGAGGATATTAAGTACGTTCGAACGTTTGCCTGCGTGAACACAGATATTCGTCTTGAATCGATATTGCATTGGAATTAAATACGTCTTTTTTTTTTATCTTCTCTCAGCGATTGATTCCGATATAAAAATAAATTCGAAAGTCAGCGACCGATATCGTTAGGGGATAAAATTGTGCACGTAGCGACGGGGATTTCGGAGTATCGCTCGCGTAAAAATTTATTGCCCAACTTTTTCGCTTAAACTTTATTTACACGCGAGAGAATTGAAATCGGAACTCGGGTTCTGGAATGAAACGACGATAAGATAGGAGAGTCAACACTGTTGCATCGCGAGGAAACGTTAAAAGAACGCAGGGGTGGTGTAGAAAATTAAACGAGACTCTATTCGACGTAAGCGTGCAAAAGTGCATCGAATGCTTCGGGGAACGATTAAAAATTTAATCGAGTGCGAATTCTATTACCGAAGACAGCAAACGATTCACATGATGTACAGTTATTTGCGCGTATCAAATAGCTGTGCATACGATTTAATTAAAAAAAGTGCCACGATTTAATTTTCGTTTCGGCGAGTTCTCGCAGTCAACAAGAATAAACAATACCGGCTTTTAAAAAGCTGAAAAATTTGCTCTCGTGGTTAATTAATGTCGTGTTTTGCTTGTTCCTTGGTTATCCTCGGATAGCTGAAGTCGCGAAAGTAATTACCACTGGTGAATAATTAAATGTGTCGCGTATCTCGAGGTTAAAATTGGTAAAAAGCACGGAAAGAAAGAGGAACGCTTTCTCGATGGCGATGCCTTGATTTTCCCTGTAAATTAAAACGGGAAGGGAACGTGCACGGTCGTACTTGTAAAGCAAAACTCGATGGTCGCAAGAAAAGCGTGATTAACGAGCAAGAAGCGCCGCGTCATCGGACAAGTGGAAACGGACCGTTTTTGATCAGACCGCGCGCACCGATCTGGAAACGTAGCAAACACAAATAATGTCGGTCTCGTATCTCCAATTTCGCGCAAAAATTTTTACTGGACGATTCTCTAATTATCGATCGTTCATTGGAACGTGCAAAACATCGGTGAATTGCTTCGAAAATTTAATAACGTTGTCCGCGGTGACTAATTTTTCCAATTTGCCCCATAGAACGCGCAATATTTCGCTTCGCGGTGCTTTTGTAGGAAAAATGCATCTAACAAAAGTTGACAGGAATTGCATTTGAAAAGTTTTTTGTTTGGTGCAAGTTTTCGATAGTGTCGACGGCGATGGAGATATCGATCGATTCCTGCCTTCGAATCGTTCGTGAATAGATAATGTAACAGCGATCGAAATTTTGATGTAACTGTTCTACTCGATAGAAACCAGAATTAATATTATTTTATGCAAAACAATACTTAGTATGGATAGTACGGTTCGATGCCATTTGCATCATTAGAACCATGGGGGTATGTATTAAGATCGATCCTCGACCGTTTTGGTGCGCTGCAAATTGAACGGAGCTCGCGATCATTAACCGCTTAAGTCGCTTACGGTCGTTTAGGCCAGCTTATATCATCGATCGATTTGCGCAAATCGTCTTCGAGAGATCGATGGTTCCCGTAGATTCGTTACAGGCACGTACTAAAATGCCCAGGCGTTCATTTCCACGTACCTATTATCGTAAATGACCTAAAGCTTTTTATTTGCCAAATTCTTTTTTCATTTTCGTGCTTGCGAAAACGTGCGAATCGTACCAGATACTCTGGTCGAATCATCATCTCAATTTCTCGGCTTGTTCTACCGTTTCCACCTCATTTCAATTATAAAAACGATCGTAGTAAGCTCGACTGGAGATTTAAATGAATCCAGGACGAAGTGTGCAGCTAGTGTGCCTCCTAATTAGCACTTCTTACTATTAGCCCAATTCTCGTCGCAGTAAAAAGATGACGAGAGAGAGGTCGTTGCGGAAAACTGCGGCGACCGCGTCGAGATTACCGAGTCGCCTCGGAGAAATGGAAATTCTATTAAAACAATTCAAAGAACGCGCGATTTTATTTCTTCCCGCGACCGTAACCGCGTAAACAAACGTTCCCGAAAGTTTTCGTACGATATTTCCCGACGGAAACTGCCTACAGTGTTGCATTTTGACGTTTAATTCTCGGCTCGTCGCTAAAAAGAGCTCGACCGAAGAATCAGTTTTCGATATTTTCATTTCGCCAGCGGCGGTTTTCGAAAAAAAAAAAAATGCGTCCGTTAAATATAAATGACGCGGCTGAATTTTGCTGAAAGGCACGCGCAACCCGGTATTTTAAAAAAGAAAAAAATGAAAAATTTGAAACTTGCGTTTCCCGAACGCAACTGCTGCTACGAAAAATTTGTATCGCGATGAATGTAACTTGTCGCGCGATAGTTTTAGAGAAATCGAACGATAGTGGAGGACGAATATTTTTGGAATTATTCAAGAGGGTAATTATTCGAGAGACGTCTTCGTATACACTTGTGTTTTTTCGATTCATTTTATGAGAAGAGTTTCTCGTGTGCACATCTGACCAGAACCGCAAAAATTGAAGCAAGAATTCGTAGTATTCTCGTTAAATACTAATATAATCGTCTCATGCTATATTAAAAAAAAAAAAGGAATATCGAAGACCTTACACGTTCACCTGTAAAAATTGTAACGATAGAGAATGTCATACTCGAAACCATTTCAACTCTATCAGAAGCATTTTTTCGAAATTAAATGAAGATAAGTTTCTTCCAGTGAAAGAGGAATGTTTCGAACCGCCCATTGCACGGAGTAGAAGAAGGTTGACGTTACGAGGTATCCAGGCGTAGTTAATTTCCCGTTTGAAACGAGATAAATTCGGGTTAACTAAAATTCCGTTCATTCTGGCCTCGAACTGTCCCATATCTGACGCGATTACTGGCGCGCCATTTATACCAGAAATTCCGCTCGTGTTCGTTGTTTACGCGGGCCGTTTCCTGCAGTCGTGGGGGAGGATCGAAGGGAAATTTCCAACGAGTAATTCGATCGGCGCGATTACTTCGGCGTCGCTTTATAAAGCTGGACTTGAGCAGCGTAGACTGTTTCCCGTGGAGCTTTTAGGTTAATGCCGAAGTTCTTGGTTGTTCGAGAAGCTTAACTTTATCGCGTTATATCGATCCGTGTTGACCTTTAATGCTTAGCCCGCGTTCATCCGTCGTGGCTCGCATTAGTGCATTTCCGCTACATTTCACCGCGTTGTTCGCGCGTTGGGAACAAGGCGAGGAAACAAAGCGTGACGGTCGACGAGACCGTACGCGCCTCTAGCTCGAACGAAAGTGCGTCGGAGGAGAGAATTTGTTTGACAAGTTTCGAGCGAGTAGGCCCCGAGTGGTGGTTAGAGGTCCGATTGATTAAAAATTCCATTCCCGCCGTCCCGACCGAACCGGATCGTCGCTTTTAATCGGAACTCGTCGCGTTCTATTGCAATGGACGCGATTTCCAAGCGACGGATCCACGATTGCGGTGCATTTCGATGCACATATTAATGCAGCCTCTCCACGAGGAACTACCTCGCTGGCGGTCAATATTATAGCCTGTTCCGTAGACGATTATTCCCAACATTGTCGAGGAAATGAACCCCCGGTGTTCTACTTAATAGCAGACGCTTCCCATGTTCTCGCCGCCGCGCGAGCGTCAAAACCAGCTGCTGATGACGATGATGAACCAACAGGGACGCCTCGATCTTCCCTGATTCACGCAAAGGCGAGCGAACCCCACGTATGGGTGGCAACCGTTCGCAGTAATAGTCTGATGGAAGTCTTCCTCGACGCGTGTTACCACATCCCGTCGACCTATTACGGCGCTTTGGAAAATATCGCGATGCTTTCGTCGCCTTTCATCCTAGCTTCGATCGCGTTCTGTACTCTCTGGTTTAAGTCGTCGTTTGCCTGGATTTGAATTTGATCGGATGACGGAGATCGAATACTCGAATTATTCCCAGTGTTTTAAGCTGAATGAAATATTGTTAGATGATACAAGACAAAATACTCGAATATTCCCAATAAAATATTATTTAAGTCACCGTATCGCTGGATTCGAATCTGTTTGTACAACGCGAAACCAAATGCTTAAATATTCCCAGTGTTTCAACGCCGATACAATATTCTAATGGTCCAAGACTCTCCATCTTTCGACTCCTATATATCTCTGCGATCAAAAAATTCAAATAGAAGCGATATAAAGAGCGTAACGCGATTACCTGCGACGCGCAATAACCTGAAACCGTAATAACAACAAAGTGTCCCGTAGACGGGACGTAGAGGGCCGCGTCAGCGATAAATTATCCAGCGGGGGAGCAGACGATGTAGACGGATGATGAAAAATGACCACGACGAAGGACGAGAAGGCGAGAGAAAAAGACTCGGGGAGAACGTTGGACGCGGGAAGAAAAGAGTAACGCGATCGGCGGGGAACCAAAGCGTCGAAAGGAGCAACGAAGAGGGATTGCTGGATAAGGACTACCCTCGATCTTGCTGGGAAACAACGAACGCCTCCGGTGAATGGACAACGTTGAAAAACGAACCAAGAGCTCGAAAATGCGAATTGAATTATGCAGAGGGAGAGAACGGATGGGATAAGGGTTCGAGACGCGTGAAGAAGGGGGAGGGAGTTGAGGCGAGACAAAATTGAAGGGTCGCGAGATTAAAGCGTGGGTCGAGGATTTCGAGCGGGTTGGCTCGATATCAAATGATCGAGCAGGAGCTTCGTCACGATTTAAATTCGATTTTCGGATATCTATTCTCGAACATTGTCCAGTGTACGACGATGTCACTATTCGCTGTGACATTTCGTTTTGGGTCAGCGAAAGTTATGTTTTCCAGCGTTCGATCCGTGTTCCCGCGAGCTTTAAAGCATTTCGTTGTATCAAAAGTTTCTTATCGGTGTCCAGAAAGTTTCGGTTGTCCCGCCAAGTATATCGAGCGCGGCGAGAGAAACGAGTTGAACATGAAAAGCTATTGTTCTAAGCAGGGCTATTGTTCCACGGAGAAACGATGCTTTTGAGGATTTCTATAGATAGATGCGAGGAAATCTCTCGCTGTTGTTCCCGTCCACGTTTTGCTGGCATGCGCGTATTACACGTTCGTTAACCAAAGATAATATGAACTCGCCGACCGCGGTTACAGAGAAAACCAGTATTCACTTACGACGAAAAATCTGAACCGGTTGCATTCTGTCGAGAGAAAAGTGCAACTTTTTATTTAACCGAGTTGTGAGAGAACAATGTTACCCGTTATTTTTAATATCTAAAGGAACACGGTTCTAAAAATCTTGACGAATCTTTTCTTACGTTTAAATGTAAAAAAATGTTAGCGTCCTTCGAACCGGTAAGACGAATAAAAGTTTCTCGACGCGAGACACCCACAAAGGAGCGGTACGATGCTCGTTGAATCGTTGCCAGGTCGTGGCAAGGTTACTCGCGGGAATAACTGGAAGGAAAAATCGTTACGTAGGATCGAGCAGCTATAGCGGGCTGCGCTTTTGGCTCGCCGTTAACCGCTAATTACAGGAAGATCCCGAAATGAAAGGACGCGCGCTCCCGCATCGATAAAACGATATTGCACGTACGGTGAAATTGGTCGTATTTATTCGCTGCGACCGTACCGGTGAAATTTCACCGTCCAGAGTTCGTCCTGTCCCTTTTCCAAAGTGCCTAGCAACTTTTACCTAGAAGCTGGGTAATTCGAGGAGTCGCGTGTTTGTCAGTTACGTTCGAACTTGACCCAAGTCCGCTTACGTGCGTCGAATCGCACAGGAAATTTACTTAATTAGTTCGCGACTGCAATGAAAAAATTTAAAACGAAAAAAGATTTACGAGAGGAAACGTAGTTATTTTTTAGGGAGGCAAGGGTAGGATATTGCATTCAGCCTTGGTGAACTTGAAATTTTCAGTGATACGTTGTTAACCCATTCACTGTCAACTACGAGATATCTCGTAGTTCGAATTAATTGCAATTACTCAAGGCGTAAGATTACAGCCTTTTGAGTCACGAATTATCGTGATAGAAGATCGAAAGTTTCTTTTTAAAACAACAAATTTAACATCACTTTTTGTATCTTGGCGCTCGAAGCAAAACACTTTAAATTTGCCTGGCAGTGAATGGGTTAGGTCTGGGTTAGGTCCCATAGTTATTCAACGACATGTAATGCTTCGATATTTTTGGTTTGTTTATCGAGTCGTCGGTGTAAAAATCTTTAAAAGGGAGACCGAAAAGGTGATCGATGGATCATTGAAATAATTTCTCACCCTCTAACCGTCGCGAAGTTGTAACACATCGAAACGAAACACTATTCTAATAAAAATACGACTGGAAACTTGGATGAAATGTACCATCGCAACCACGGGTTAATTCGACGTTCGATTTCCGTGCTTTCCAATCCCCGAGCGAACGCGTATCTCAAACGGATAGAAGGGAAGAGAGAAATTAATCCCGCCAAGAGGAAAGGATCGCCAGCGCAAGTAGCCGAGTGCTCGTCGTATCGATTATCGGATTGCGTCAACGCATTTCCATGACACTCTCGTCGGGGATCTCTGGGAAACGCGTGTTTACACAGCGCGTGGACGGAATCGAGCCGCGTATTCGTGGGTCCATCCCTTTACGGCGGTAAAATGCGCAGTGACGCGTCGCGTGGCCCACGGATCGACCGAACCGAACGTTAAATATTCAACCGGATGGGCTGCGCTACTGGCAACTGGCCAGTCGATGACAGTCTGGCATCTGTTACGGAGAATAAATCCGACGCGAGACCAGGGAAGAACTTCATTCGTCGCGACGACAGCGTCACGGGGAAACAGGGACGAGTAAATTGCTCCCTGGTGCTGTTTCCTGACGCTTGCGTCGCGCTGTTACGGTTACAGGAGATGATTAATTTCGGTTGGACGTTGACATTACTTGACTGATGAGTTTTCGAAGCATCCGCTCAGAAACGAATAATGATTTAAATAAATACCCGTTTAATTGTAACAACGGACGTGTTTACTTCTTTTCTTTTTTGTTATTTAAGCGACGCTCTGATCGCTCAACCGTGTCACTTCTTATAAGAGCGAAACCAAGGAAAAAAAGACACCCCTCGTCGCGTTTAATAAAAATCGAACAGCGTGTCGTACGAGACCTGGTCCCCGAATGGATGCCCGTCATCCGGATCATCGGTAAACCCCCAATCGGAGCCGCGATTGCCCCGAAGAGGGAAAAAGGCGCAAGAACAAAGTGACCTATCACATTTGCACATAGCAATCGTAGCCAGCAATTAAGCGGGCGCCGCGCTCGAACGGCCGGAGATACGCTCGCACGTATTGCAATTTGTATGGAAATATGAGCTGGTTTCGAGTTTCGTAGGCAGTGGCTGCGTTCTGATATACTCCCGTGGCGCAGAGTGCATTTCCTGTATCGTATCGCGGGCTCCCTCGTTATCATGCAGAGACGGCCACGCTTTCCTCCGACCCTCTCCTATTCTATCTCTGCGTGTTTCCCAGTCTGGGTTTCGCGCTTACAACGCCGTAACACACGATTGCAGAGGGATGACGAATGCCTTCCCGTACCCGGTGGCTCCATTCTTGATGCAAATGGCCCTTTTCACGCGGAACCCACGTCGATATCTAATGTGTTTACCATGGCGGTCAACGGGATACACGCAGGCCGACTCTCTGCCTGATCGTTCTCCCGACCTCGATTCGTTTGAACCTCTATTGTTAGAAAATGCTTGGAAACCGGTATAATGCGATTTTAGGTAGCATCTATTCAAACTGGAGTGTTTTACAGCGTGATAGTTGATACCGAGATTCGTTAGTCGCGGTGGAAATGGTAGTTCGTAAGCTTTCGTAAGCTTTCGTAAGAGTCGCGAAATCGTGTCCCGTTCGGAACTTTTAACGAGGGTCTAGGTAGGAGGCTGGAAACGATCTTCAGTGTTCATGGAACTATGGAATTTCTACAACGATAAAGAATAAATGATACGTGTTTTATGTGGTCGAGCTGCTTAAATTCGAGCAAACTAAAATTTCGCCGTGAAAAACATCGACTCGGGTGAAATTTTGAGTCTCCATTTTTAAGTCTCCATCCTCCACCCTAATCTCGTATCTCTTCGCGTGCCTCCAATAATTCGATCGTCGAGGGAAAACTTTACGCGCCTCCAAGGTATAAATAAAATCAATTTTCGCCCTCTTTGGTCCCCCCTCCCCCGATCGGCTTAAATAATGATTGAGAATACGCGGTGGAATGGACATTCTAATTGCTCACGCTCCGTCGAAAGCATTAATTGATATCACGTGACACAACCTTTTTTTATTCCTTTCGTCTCTAGTGCTTCGTGTGGCGACGAGAGAGGAAGGTGGCAGGGGAGATTTGTTAGCAATAATGGTCGGCGATCGGCACACTCGAGCAGACCGGATACCGTGTATTTCCGGTTGAAAACCGCACAAAATTAAAGCTGTTCCGTTGGAAACCATCGAGGGGAGACGACGCGTGGCCCACGGTCGGCTCCAATTAATTTCTAACGATCTCTGGGTCGTCGACGATACCGTTCCTATCAACTTTTTTTTTTTTTTTTTTTAAAAAAAGGGGTGCACTAGATGCAAATCTGAGCGTCGCGGGCGAGAGTCACTCGTGACGGAACTGGCAAGGATTCCTCCACTCGATTGGCGATGATATTCGCAGATTTCCAGGGCGATAAAAAGTAAGGGATATGTATTTTTGTCGACGAGCTACTCGTGTTCGAAATGAAATTTTGTCCGAAAAACATTGACTCAAACATAAGGTTTTATACAACCTGTAACATTCGATTTACGTCAATTAATGTATTCATTAATTATGCTCGCCACAGAAAATCAGCAAATTAAATTAAATTAAATTAAATTAAATTAAATTAAATTTCCAGAGAAAATGAGAATACGAATAACTTGCTTTCTCGACCAAAGGAATCAAAACCTACCGATATTATCGAGTACAGCTTCTCGAAAAGCAGAGCAGCTGGTGCCCGAAGATTTACGTTTTTTTCTTTTACGAGACGACTTTCATGAGCAGACGTGTGCCCAGAGCTTTATTGCGCTCCGATGCGATAATGTTACGCGATAACGTAACGTCGCGTAACTGTTACAAATTGCGGGTAATACGAGCGTTGCTAACAATTTATCGCGTTGCGAGTTATGTCTGGGAACTGTTCGCTGCTTTCGACTGCTATTTCGAGGGCTAGCTGCGCCGCTTTCCAGCGGATTGCTGCGACCAGAGACATATGTAAGAAACGCCAAAACGTAAACTTCTGCTCCGGATAACACCAAAATTTACTGATTCATGGGTAATTTCTATAATTATTCTCGTCCATTGTACTTCGTTGTTCCTAAACCATAGATAATTTCCATAGTTGTTCCTGTGTATTGTGATTGAGGAGACCTCCGCCCTCGTGCAACATTTATTACCACTGATGCTCGTATTAACAAACAGGAACTCGCTTCAGAAACAATGATAAACGAACTATGATAAAAGTAAGAATCCACAGGAAATTTCCGTAATTATTCTCATCCATTGTACTCCATTATTCTCAATTTTCTGCCATTGGTCATGTCCATAATTCCTATCTATTGTGCTCCATTGTTCTCAAGTTTTTGCTCAAAATCGTTGCAAAATAATTGTATCGGACTCTCGGTGTCGGTGTACATTTTTATAAGAAAATCCTGGACCGCTCCAGTGCACGGGAAGTTGCTCCTGAAGTTACGTGACGGACAGTCGGGCTTTAAAAAACAGAGGGAGGATCTATATCGTGCGGAGTGATGAGCCAGGTGTGAGGTAAAAGCTTGACAGGAAATCTGTTTGAGTAATTCCTCGATGTAACTTCCCCTTTCCTCTTCTTCCTTGGAAGTGCTGATCGTAGGAAACTTCGTTAGATTCTTCTCTCCACCTCTTTTTCTACGAGTCTCGTTTTTCTTCCAGCCATTCGACGAACAAGCTTGGGGAATACTTTGTCCGATTTTTATTGGCTTTATTTTCAATTTTTGTTTTTAGAGTTCGTTAGGAGACTATGGAAAGAGTGCTCTTCGTAGTTTTCTTACTGATACTCGTAAAAATTATCACCGGAAGTTATCGTGAATTTTTCTCGTCGTTTATTTTATTTGTCATGAATTTTTTTCTACCGCAGTTATAAATTGCCACGCGTATTTAAAATCGCAGCATCTGTTAATGCTTACGTAACAAGGAATAACGATGCTCGTTAAAACAATGCCGTGCCTTTCTCCATTTTTCGCGCTGGCGTTCCTTGGCTTTGCGTTCAAATCCGTATACATTCTTTTTTACAGCGTCTAGGGATCCGGTGCATAATGCACTGAAACGCACGATAAAACCTGCACGGCCCAAATACACAGGAAAAGCCTTAGATTCCCGTGTACTCTTACAATAATCATGAAAACGCGACATAAATATCCACTTTCTGTCTCAAAGTTCAAAACTTATCTGCAGAGTTTTAAATAAAACGTGGATGGAACTTTCACAATAACGAAAATAGGCACGACCAGTTCTCGAATTCGACCTGGTTTTCCAATTGATCCTGTTAATATTTTACACCGTCCTGCGTTCTTCCACGGAATACTCATTCGTTGCTGTAATTCGATTAGCAAAGACCGTTACTGTGATACCAAAAATGCAAGGCAAACATTTATACGTGCACTTTTTTGATATTTTCGTTAGAAGAATAACGTTCACGGTTTACAACGCGCACAGTTTAGAACGTTGTAGTACGAATTATAACGTATAATATGTTTTAAAATATTCGCCCGGGGCAACGCGCGGCATCCCCAGAGGCTGCACAAATAAATCTTGTCCCGGTTCCTTTTCCTGGTGCAGCGAAAACGTTGCACGCCTTTGTCTTTCTTCCACTCTGCATTGACCTTTGCGTAGACGTAAATCATGCCCAAACAAGGGGGATCGTATATTCCATTTTTCCTTTAAAATATTCAGACTTCCATTTATCAATGTTCCCGTTGGCGTTGGTAGCGCAATAAAACCAAAATCTCAAAGTTGAGCAAGAGTCAACCTCTTCGAAAAAAAATGGTGCTTCGTTAGAAGATCTATGCACGTACTTCTTGCCTACGTATGCCCTTTCCTAAACAAAAAAAAAAACAAAAAAAAACAAACGATAAAGAAATCGCAATTTCCAGCCAGGAGCACGCCTCTTAAATCGCCTCGGCGTTCCTCGGCGACGAGAAATTTCGCTGCAACCTCTTCACTTACAAATTGCACGGAATATATTTCGCGAACTTTTCCCTGCCCGAATGCGCCAGTTAGCATCGTGGGAGGAATTTTTTAAATGAAACCCTGGCGACAGCCGCGCTGGCACGGAAAAAAAAGGGGGCCCCCCCCCCCTCCCCCGAGCACCTTATGCGCCTCTTTTTCGTACGTGGGAAGCTATTCTCCGGCCACTCCTTTCGCTTCATATTTTTTCCTGTCCAACACGCAGGGTGGTCCGTGGAATCACACGCGTACATATATGGACACATTCGCAGCGTAGGAAGCAGGCATGGCTGGGTTCTCTGTCAAGGCGATCACGGGTGTGCGACCGGTGCAACGTGCAACCCGTACAGTTATAACGTTGCTGGTAATACCCAACTGATTTCCCATATGGCGCCGTCGGACGGGATTCTCGGCCAGGCGAAAAATTCCACGTCGATGCGTGAAATCGTTTTATTTCCGCGGAAATATCAGCGAACAGGGGTCCACGTCGGCCGGGACCCGAGCGTTTATTTATTGCCGGCCGTGTAGCCTCGGATAGGACGAAAGCTGCGCGTTCGTCCGACGGTGATTTGTCGATAGGTTCTGGCTCGATGACGGAGGCTACGCTATTCGTTAAGGTCGCGTCTCTTAATTATTTCGCAGAGGTAGATTCGTCGGGGCAGCCCTCGGACTCGATTATTTTCCAAGGCTCGCGTACCTATTTAGGTCATAGGTGGAGTTGGCTGTTGTACGGTTAATTAATTTTTGCGAGCAGTGAGTAAACGTGTTTTCTTGAATTGTTTATTGTAGGTGGTTCCGTGCTTGAGTATTTCGCGTAGACTTTTTTCTTTAACCCTTTCGACTTTAATCCCAGCGAATATTTATAATTGGCAAATTACAAGCGAGACTTGCAGAAAAACCATTAGCGAGAAACGAATAGAATATAAACAGAAAAAAAAAGTCGGATCGAACGGGTTAATACACGGTCGTATCGTATGTTTGTGCCATTTATCACGATCGTGTTTTACTATGATTCGCACTTCTTCGTTTCGTATACTTAGTTGTGTGTTTCATACTGTATTCAGTTGAAACGTATCCCAGCACGCGATAGATGTAAATCTGCAACGACCATTCTAAAAAATTGCTCCGTGTTCCATTCACAGCGATCTCGACAAACTTTTCAAATACCAATTAAACAGCCCTTTCCCCGCGAAGCAGGTCTTTCTGGAAGAGCGATTCGTCGGCATAAATAGTGTTTCGATGGGAGGTAGACGGCGATAGAAATCAATCCTGCCGGTAGTCCCATCAATAATTCCTTGTGTATTCGATGGCTATGTTGATAGCGTCGTTCTAATCCGATCCTGCTTAGTTTACACGCCAGCGAATCGAATTTAATCCGCGTCTAGTTCAGCATGAACATGTTACTATCCAGCGGAGGGGCTTCTTATTCGATACTCGATGGAATCGAACGCTGGGTATCGCCAGACCATATTGCACGGATTCTGGCAGCGCGCCATCTCCACTAGGCTTAACTGTAGTATGGTTATTATTTTGTCAAGGTAAATGTTCAGGTTACTTCTTCAGGGAGTATATATTCACTTTGTGTTTAAACATTTTCATTCGTACTGCAATAGAAGAGCAGTTGGAATTATAAGGCAGAATGGCCTCTATACTCTTTCTCTTGAAATATACTCTATCCTTTCCTCGTTCATCTCTTGTACGGACCTCATTTTTCTATGCAACCACTTTCATTCTTTATCTAGAACCCTGCTACCACAGCTCCAAGTTTCATTTTCTGATTTCTTCCCTTTAATGAACCCATCTTCTCACGTTTTCGATTCCTCTTTTACCGCGACAGCTTGCTTCAATGAGACAACAACGTGACCGATGCATCGCTCTTACAAAAAATAGAATCAAATTTATAGTCCTCCGTCCTTTTCAGCCAAACAGATCGGCATTCTCCGATTCAGATATATCCTTCTAATTCTACGAGGCTCTGGCATTCCTCGACGATTCTCCGCGTTTCCTGCTTCCCTCGGCATCGGATCGTCGTCATCCGGCGTTTCCCTCTTTTCATTCGAGAAACGGTTGACAATTTCTTTCAGAGGCGTTCGTCCGCTTAGGTATTCTTGACCCTCGGCGTTTACTATGCGTCTGGCGTAACGGCTGACGGACTACGAAAGGTAATACCGCGGGACGACGAACGGAATCCGTAAGCTGGGCTCGCATCGATGTCGAGAGTGAAAAGGAATTGCTGTGTACTTGAACTCGCGAGACAGGCGACAGGTGTTATTGCGTGTCTTCGTTACCCGTACGTGACGACTCGCGAGCTACGATCGATACACTCCTCGCTCGATACCGGTACCTCGAGTCGATCTCGTTATGGTTGTAGCTGGCTGTTCCTCTTCGGAAATGATACTTGTTTGCTTCGTCTTCTGTCGATGTTCAGGGGACGATCGTGGCATTTTTAGGGTAGATTTTCTTATTAATACGATTACTTCCTATTTGGATGCGTACAGGAAAAGTGCAACGGTTTGTTTCGTTTACAATTATCGAGAAAATGTTTTTACAGAAACTATTTAGGAGGGATATTGTTAAAAGTAAATAATTTTGTTGTAAATGAAGTGGCGGGGGAATTTAGCAGTGTTTGCTACCAAAAACGTATCTATTTCTGAAATAAGTACAGTCTTGTGAGTTAACAAACAAGGCCACAGGGTCAAAGGAGGTTCGATAGTTAATTAAGCCGCGAATGCAGTAGAAAAAAAAAGAGAGAGACGAAAATCTTGGAGAAGTATTCCGATATCGGAGACCGAGGGAAAAAGAACCGCCGATGAAAGGGGCGCAGCGTGGCTGGGAATAAAAGAATCGCGGAATTCCGATGACTGAACTTCATCTAAATGTCGAAAGCTTTCTACCATCGCCAAACCCTTTCGCATCGAGCCACCGTTTCGCGATATAATCGATATACCTCGGCCGAAAGTTCCGGCGCAGAATAAACGCGGAGAATCGAAAATTGAAGAACCAATTCTTGTTGTTCTATATCTGAAAATCAACGAGACGTTTGATACCCCAGTTCCTCGAGTGTTTCCTAGAGGGAAATAAAACCTGGCGGGATTGAAAAGCAATTAGTGCAGCGAACGGAAACCGAAATCTGGTTTCTCGAATGGAGATATTAAAGGGGAGAGTGATTTTTACGAGCTTCGGAAACTATCGATGTTCGTGTACTTGTTACATTTAGAAGGTAGGAGAAAAATATGCGGACGTCTTTGCATTCAAATTTTATTTAAAAAGGGGAGAATTTTTACTATGAATTTTTACTATGAACGATAATCGAGTTCGATGCTTTTTGAATTTAACGAGCAAATTTTATAAGTAAAATCGTTGTTGGTAAATTTTCCTCGAGAGCTATAGAAGGTACAGGTTTGAAATTCACCCCCTTGTTAAAATAAAAAATTAGAAAAAAGGACACGAGTCTTGTGTCCTTATTCAGTCCCGAGTGGCTGATGTCGTTTAGCATTCAAATTTTATTTAAAATGGGGACCGGCGCGGGATCGCGTAAAAATTCATACGCGGAGAAACGCGAGGGACAAATATTTGCCCTCGGAGAAGCTAGAATTGCCTTAGCATAGATGTCCCGAATCCGCGAACGAGAACGAGAGATCGAGATTGAGAAGAGGAGAGAACCGCGCGAACCAAATTTTTGCGAGTCCCCGTCTCGTGGTTTCCCGCGCTGGAAGTTTCCTTTTCACATTATAATGAGCCGCTTAACAATTCCGATTTTATTAAGAACCCTCCCAGAAGGGGTGGGTCGGCTTTCGCTCGAGTGGAACGAAGGGAGGGTGGTACTGAAACGGAAGGGCCTCGCGCGTCCGGATTATGACAGTTGGAAAAGGAAAACGTAGACTTAGACAAGAAGGATTTATGATAGAGATTGTTCCCGAATCGAGCAAACTTTTTTCCTCTTTATTTGAAATTTATCGTTCTGGATCCGCTGAGAGCGACAAATATTTTAAACGCGTGCAGACGGCGAATCGACGTCTAAAAGGCACGACACCGACCAGTGAAGACGCCTCTTAGACAGGATTCGATACATATAAAATGTTTCTATAATGAATCGAATAAATGTTACTTCAACTATTTCGTTAGTTTTTGTTTCGAAAAATCTCTCTTCTCCGCGTGCCAGGAAATATTGGTCGCGAGTTATCCAAGCTTCTCTAAAGCGCATATTGTCACGAATAACGAAACGAATCCCACCGAAATTGCCCACTTTTTCGAACCGTTATCATCGACGATGTATCTTTATTTATGGTCGCTAAATGTTAATGTCTTTCGATGCCCGCATAACGGAAACAAAATGGAAATCCCGGACATGAACGGTTTTTGTTAAGCTGCTGTGCGTTTCAATAATTGACGGAGATAAGGTTAGAATTGTGCTCGTTGGTAAACACGAAACGCGAATTTCGAGTTATGTTATCCGATACAGCACGCGGGAATTACACATAAACATAAATTTCTAACGAAAAAATATTCCAATAAATATAGTCTGATATAACGCGTCTAGAAAAATTTGTCCGCTGTAAAGAATGACCGGTAGCCGAAGGGAACAGGACCGTAGTAAATACTTTCGTCGTTACGTAATCACGATAAACAACGTTACCGTAATGAAAGTCCATTTCAAGTTTAATTAAAGAGCTCGAGTAACGAAGGAAAAAACGCTTAGTGGGCAGATTTAATTAAAGAGTTCCAAACGCGGAAGGCTCATCGAGAGGCAGATAAATACGGGACAAATAAAATGAGGGCAACCGGGAACACGGGAAACGGTACGCGTAAATCAACCACGACGCTTTGTCGTGTAAAGATTAATAAATCACTATTTCGAAAAACCTTATCACTTTAGCGAAGTGATACGTTTCAATTGGGATGACGCGAAAGCCAGCGTTCAATCGGAATTTTCGTACAGGGGAAAACTACGTAACAAGCGCTGAAGGGTGTTAGATTTACGACGACTCGATCGAAAACATTGATTTACACGAGTCACGCGCGACGAAGTGTAAAATTGAAGATACGTGTACAGAGGATAATACATTTTAAAACGAAGATAAGTCTTGGCGAAACGAAATCTAAGCTAACAAACTGGAAGGAACATAGGAGGTACTAGGCTCAGCTATGAGAACTTAAAGGGTACTAGGTTCAGCTATGGGGGCCTGCAGGGTACTAAACTCAGCTATGGCGACCTAGAATGTACTGAGCTCAGCTACGAGGAGCCTAGAAGGTACTGAGCTAAGCTACAGGAGGCTTAGAAAGTACTGAGCTGAGCTACGAAGACCTAGAAGTTACTGAGCTCAGCTTCGAGATCCTAGAAAGTACTGAACTAAGCTAGGGGAGCTTGGAAAGTACTGAACTCAGCTACGAGGAGCCTAAAAGGTACTGATCTTAGCTACGGGGGGCCTAGAAAATACTGAACTAAGCTACAGGAGGCCTAGAAGTTACTGAGCTCAGCTCCGGGATCCTAGAAAGTACTGAACTCAGCTAGGAGACCCTAGAAAGTACCGAGCTCAACCACGAGCGGCCTAGAAGGTACCGAGGTCAGCTACGGGGGCCTATCCCATCTCTAAAATATCGATCCACGCGCGACAAAGTGCAAAATCGTCCAAAGACATATATTCAGTATTTCGGCTAGAAGGGGCCGAGAGTAACACGTCTGTCGATAACTCCATTAGGAAGCCAGGGGTACGTTGCGAGAAGAACGGGCACGATATCGCTGGGAAAATGCGCGTTCGATTGGTCGATCGCCGTGACGGTAACCAGACGGTGTCTCCGAAAACGCGGACCCAATAAATTGTCAGCGTCGGTAATCTTCACGGGAAGTTTTCCGATATTTCACGCTGGTAACTGGTGAATCGTGCAGGCCGTGAAATTGGGAGAATCCGGAGGCCGTTGTCGAGTGCCGCGATCGATTAGATATCCTCCCGTGAACTCCGTCGGATTACAAGCCCTGATCGAAAGAAGGTCGCGCGGGGTCGCAATTCGAGAGGGAGACGAAACGATTAGGTGACGCGGTGAGAGTCTCTTATGCGGGTGGTACAGGTTGACCTTACACGCCTACGGTAATTGGAGGTGGTGCTTAAGGTAACTATGGGGCACCAAGGAAATTACATGTTCATTTGTGATAATGTCGACTTCCAAGGATCGTGTGAAAGTGTAGAACAAGGGCTCCTCGCTCGATAATTTTAGATAGGAGAACAGGGGCGAATTTTGTTAGCCTGTAGGACTGTCTAATACCAACGCGAAAGTATATAGTTAACGGTACATATAGTAACAGCAGCGAAAAAGGTTACAGGAATGACCGAATTTAGATTTGAACCACTCAATTATTATTATTAAGGCCGATCGCACACGGGCGCAACCGATCAGTTTCAAACCGCTCTGAAACTAATTGCACGCGACCGTGGATCTAGATAAAACAAAGATAGTGGAGTAGACGTAACAAATATTGCAAACGGTTTGCAACAGTACTTTCAAATCGGTTGCGCCCGTGTGCGATCGGCCTAACGCATCGACAGAGAAATCTAACGTGCGTAATAATTCCAAGTCAACGCGTCTTCCAACTAACGCGTCGATACAGAAGCCTCGCATAAGCAACAATTCCCAACCAAAAGATTCCTAACCGAATAGTAGCCTCCAGAAATAAGGAACAGAGTCCAAAGAGGGGTCCACGCGAAGTTTGCTAAAACCAACTCGTGAAAGGGGGCGAAGAGCAAATTGCTGGGTAAAGGAGAAACGAGGACGGAAGTGACGCGATCGTTGTCAAACCCATTGTCCTGGCTTTGGCGGGCGCAGTCAAACGTCGGGGCCAGGCCATTTAGGCTCATCCGCTTTAATTGGCTTCGTTTGTAATTACGGCAGTGGAGACGGCGAGGGCTGGTGCGAGAGGAGCGGTAACGGGGGTGGAGACAATAAGAAGAAGGGAAACAGGGGGACGCGGACGCGCCACGAAATACCCCGAATACTGCACGTTGACATGGATTGTGGCCTGAAGAGATCGCGGAAGTGGGTTAGAGGAGTGCAGCCATTGTAAGTGGTCCTTCCAGTACGGCAAGACTTTATAGGAGTTCGTCGGATGGAACAAAAGCGCGCCTTTCCGTTTTCTCTATTTTTTTCTTCTGTGTATATTCTGGTCCGAGCGATTGTCTCGTAACGAATTTTGACTAGAGTATTCGCGGATATTCGCTCGAAATACCGCGGCTACCGTGGAGATGTTATAGACGGAGCAGGACAGACGCTGGCCTGGCCTATTAGAAAGAGAAAAACAACCGTGGTGCTCTATCTAGAGGCACGATCATTTTGATCCATTCGTATTTTCGCAAAGTTTCACAGAAATCGTTTGTATTTTTCGTCGACCGCTTATGCTGACTCTTATCCATAGAAAATGACAAGTTTCATGTTTGTCTAAACCTTCTAATTTAGTAAATTTAGTAAACTTTAGTAAATTTTAGTTCGCTTATTAAAGCATTACTTCGGTACCACGGTTTTCTTTCTCTTTTTAGCTGCAGCGCTCCCCTGTTCTATTTACATCAAGTATCTCCATATATTACGCTATTTCAGAAGGTAATGGAACAATTTCCGCCATTTTGGACGCTCGTGGTACTGGTCAAACGACTCGCAAAGAAACGAGTGGAAACGAGAGGTCGTTATGAATTATATCTGGGATTTTATGAGACCGTAACGACCCTCGCTTATGTTTGCGATAAAAAAAAGCAATGATCGCTCATGCATGATATTTATAATTTGGATAGTTAATAGGACGCCGGGTCGTGACGTTTTTACATGGACGGTTTCACCGTGTTTCCGCGAGAATAATCCCTACGAACAACCTTGTGTTGGTCAGACACAGTAAATGAACATAATGTGTAGCTAAATGCACGGGAATTTATGAAATTTGCATTTATCGCATATAAATGCGGGGGAGTTTGTTACGTCGGGCTGGTTTTAAACGAACATTTTTCGAGCAGGTATTCGTTTCCATAATAATCACGGTGGGTAGAAGTTAATCGCTCCAAGATGAACAAAGAAAAAGCAACGCGATTCCTGTTGTAAAAATTGCGATACTATTTAATCGATGGAAATACTTGGCGTTGGAAGAGCGTTTCTTGTTCCGATCGACGACGCGTCGGATAGAGAATGTTCTATCAATTAATTCTGCCTCGGTTCTTCCTCAACCACGGTACAAATTATGGAAGTTTCTATGTATATTTAACGAAGACTTCCTCTTACTTCGCGATCTCACCGACCTATTAACACGTACGCGACCGACAGATACTTTACCGACGAAAATAATAAAGTTTTGAAGCTGGATATCGCGAATTTGAAAATATTACAAAATATATTTTGAAATATCAATGTTGTAAATATGTAGCGTATAAAATGAAACGGTTGTTATCATTTGTAATATATACCAGGAATAGAATTAATTAACATAGAGCACGCTTCGGTATCAATTCCCTTTCCATGTTATGTGTTCAATTATAATCTGGATTGTTCGGATACTAAATACAAGCTAGTAATCATCATCGCTAGTATCACAACCACGATTTGCAACCAGCGTGTGCTTTCGATATCAGACATAACATTTTCGATGTTTGAGAATCACTTACATTTTCGGAGTTTGTCCCCTGGTGTCGTTGGCGCAGCCTTCGCCAACCAGTAATATCTGCAGAACCCAATATCACCCTTATAGTCTTCAGGCACAGGTACTGGTCCCTGGAACAAATAAAAATGAAAAATAAATACCATATTGGACATCTGAGAATTTAAATAAAAATACATGACAGATAAAACTGTATATCACTTACATTCATGTGGATACCAGAGTCGAAGGTTGTCCATGTAGTCCTCTGTACAGATTCCCTTCCTTCTGGTCAATCTGTGAGTACAACCATTAATTGTTTTAACTGTAGAATTTGTTGCACTCGCGAATGAAAATACAAGAAACGATAGAACGATGTATAAATGTGTAAACTATGAACCACGACCCGTAGACATGTCACGGTAACGAACGTCCGAAGGCGACTGACAAAGGACAGAGTCGTCGAACGCGATTAACTGATATCACTCCGCGAAGTCCGTCTTTCAGACCCGAGTATACGAATTTCATTGGTTTTTGCTTTCCACGGTCCGCGTAAGAAAAATAGTCCCAGAAATTCCGATAAGAACGTAGTAACGCGTTCTTATACGAAAAGAGTCGTTTAAAGCCACGCGTCACGGGCCACAGGGATTTTGCAAATACACTGAACGCTACTTTGAAGGATACCCCAGGGGTTGCTCCCTCTCTTCCTCTCCCACGCGAATTTTCACGAATCGCGACCTTTCCCCTACCAACACTCGCATTCCAAACAGCAAAAACCACCGAACCGTATTATTCTCGCCTTCTACTCTCTGTTCAATTGTAAACAAACATTATACGATATGACGAAATACGATATCGCGGACAACGACTCTGTTCCTTTATTTAATAATGTGTGTAACCGTACACGATAGTTATTTTACTCAAAGTTCTTCTTAAATAAAATGATATTTCCACTCTTCTTTGTCTTTCTTCTACTTTCTCTTACACGACTCTGATAGTTTTCATTCGAACTTTTAATACATTGCCTGTACGATATAATATATTACATGGGCTAGCACAATATTGTTTTAATAATTATAATAAACGAGAACACATTGCCAAATATTTTCGCTCTCGTCGTTGTTCTATATTGGATTTACATATTTATACAAACGTCGAAGCAATAACATTTGAAAATGTTTGTCGATGTTGGATGGACAGTGGTAGCATTGAATAGTTGGAACCAATTTCGAGAAGCCTCTAAGACCACCGTGAGGCTTCCCCACAGGAACACGTCGAAGCGTAAACCGTGTACACCAGTGGCAAACCCGCACGTCTCGGAAACCGCACCGCCGTCGCCCCTTCAATCAGTTGGGCCAATTCCGCGCCTTTCGGACCGATTCCAAGCAAACTCCGAGCGAAATTTCAACGTCCTCATTGAGAAGACCCGCTTCAGTCGTCGCAGGGTAAGCGCGTAACGTGCGGCGTTTCCGGACGAGCGGAATCCGTCGCTTTGCATTCATAGCCCGGCTCCTGCCCAAGAACCGATCCGCCCATTTCTCCTCGCGATCGCACGGAACCACGTACACAAAAGGGACACTCCGGTTCTCGCGCAACAAGTTTCGAAGCGGTTCGCATTAACCCGTCACCGACGGACCCCGGTATACACGGTATAGACACCAGTTTCCTCGCGTGTCGGAACGTCTATACAGGGACACGTGGCACAGAAACCCTTTTGTATGGCCAGCTACAACGGCTACGTTCGGTTTCGACGTACACACCGGGTGATCCGGGAACAGGGCTATATTTTCCCTTGAAGCGAACCAGCCAGGGAATTTATCGAGGAAGACGGTCCGTGATTTAACATCGAATATACGTACGTCTCGGATAAGTCGGTACGATCTCTGTTTTGCTTCTGGACAATTCGTGGTACTACTTATACGAGCAAATTTTAATTGTACGTACAATGGTAACTTCAGGAGAGGCGTTCAATCTTGTGGTTAATTAATGTTTGAGCCATAGGAGGACGAGAAAATGGTGTCGTAGGTCTGTAGGATCTACACACCGGGAAATATTAATTTTTTAATTGAATTCAGGAAAGGGCTTGAAATAAACTCGACCCATTATGGGCAGGATTCATTTTTCTGCAGCCAACTCGCGAGTATTATTGGTTATCAGAGAGATTGTATAATTAAGACGTGTAACGTTTCGACACCGTTAATTTTGCTAAAATAAAACTCCGTGTTTTGCAAATTTGAAACATTTGCGAAGAATTCTATAGATTTTGATGCTGCTTGTGGATTATATTCTTCAAAGGAACGTTTTTCGACAACCACCACATGGTTCCACGTGTGACCAAGACACACCTTCGGCCACTTCCTGGCAGAAAAGTTGGACACGCACGTTGAATCGGGGAAGAGGATTCGTGGGAAAAGTCGTGCATGCGTGGCGGTTCAGATTTGCATGGAAGGAAGGTTGTATTGTTGATTTCTGGAAGGCAGTCGGCGAAACGCAGGATAATTCTCGGTAGAATTTCTGGTCTGAATTGGATCTTTGTGGGCGCACCGGATCGCCATGTTCGCTTCCTCGACAGGTTAAATTGCGTTCAATTATTATTGAATTAAATTGCAAAATAAAAATTGTCCACAAGAGATAAATATTTAGCTGTCGAATGAATGAATACTACGAATGAATGAACACTACGAATGAATTGCTATACACCGGTTTCATTCGCGGTCCGTCGTTCGAATAAAATGTTGCCAATCTCTGTCGTAATGTAATCGAAACGCTCGCTGAAATCCTCGCTTAGAAATTTTTCTATGCTACGGTTAATAGGAATGTAAGAGAAAGTAAACAGAAATGTGGGTCGCCCCACCCCGGGAGAGGATAGCTTTCGCATTTAATTCTAGCGCGAATAAAGGTTTCGGTTTACTTTAATCAGCTGAAACATCAGACTTCCCGATGTCGGTGATCCTTACGCGAATATTATTCACCGCGACGATGGGAAAATATGCATAGACGTAAAAATGAACTATCACCGTAATCCGACACGCGATAATCAGCGCTGAAATATTGGTACTTTGTTTAGATTTCATTACCGTCGATGTTGGAACGAACGAGCCGAAGGACTATGCTCGGAATACGAAATCCCTGGATCGATAATCGTTTTATTTGGTCGAGTGCCAACGCTCTCCCCGGCAGAATCTTTTTCCGTTTTCTAATCTCAGTTAGGAGCAAACATAGAAAACGAGCTTACGTTAGCATCGAGTTTGGCAATTGCAGTTATCGTTGTATCGAAACTAATTTCTTTGACCTAAAATGGCATACAATCGTCAGCTTTTCCCAGCTCGAAACACTTTAAAGTCTTTCCCTTTCTGGCAAGAACAGTGTGAAATAATACACCGTTATTTTCCCCAGAGAAAGAAGAAAGAAAGACTTCGCGAGTTCGTAAAACTTTATTCTGGGAAAACGCTAACTTCGATTAGATATCTCTCTCTTCTTCTCTTTCTCTGCTTTGGGCGAATTAAAATTCTGTTTATTTCCTGACCTTATCGTCCTACGATTGTACGCAGCGTGAAAATTACAGTTCGTCAGGATCGTTAATTATTCAATTCATTAACGGGGAGTCCATTAATCACCCGCGCAACAACACATTACGTTCGCAAGATGTAAATTATATACCTGTCGCCCATTGGGTCGATTAAAATTTCGACGTAACTTTGTCCATAAATTTTCGTTTGCCAGGGACCCAATTAACCCCGAAAACCATATTAACGTTTTCAAATAACAGCCGATGGTCGTTACTTTATCAGAAATAAACAAACTCATTGATTCATATTTGTGGCGGCGTCCTGCTGAATTTTAGTTACAATATTAACCCACGTTTAAATAGCCAGATACGTTAAACAGAACCAGACGCGATGGAACCATCTGCCTAAAATACACTGTGCGATATTCTTACTAATTTCGGATATATATTCCGATCTATATCTGTCACCTGATATAATATCGTCGACGTACCTGACGCTGTGTCCGTCACTTAACGTTCTCACCGTTTACCATAACTAACCATCGGTCCTTGGTAACAATTGGAGCTTCAATTTCTTCAAATTACATGGTCTATATTTTCTATCGAAGCGTAAAGTGCGAATACTTGAAATTTCACCGAGTTTGGTCGAGGAGACAGAGGTTAGTGGTTACAGCGAGCCACTGTTTGTGTACATTCTCTCGTCGCGATAACAAAAGGTCGTACCGCGTTCGAGGAATTCGCGAGTGGGGGGTAATGAGGAGGCACGCTTCGCCACGCAATAACATCGACACTCGAGAAGGAAAGGAACAACAGACATTCACCGACTCAAACGTCGAAGCAGCGTTCGGTCGATCGCCTTAAAAAAAAAACCTCGTACCGCACAACACGGGTTGAAATTAATCCAAGGCATTGGAACGGAAAGAAGAGTGTATCAGAGGACGGAAGTGCATCGTTCTCAATGGTTTCCCTCGTCGAGGGTCGGCAGCTGGGAGCACCTTTCCCACCGCCCTCTTCCCGCTCTGATACAGGGTGTTCAAAAACCGGTCAATATTTATATGGCACGTAGGACACACTTCACCGAGTAAAATCGCTTTAGTAAACATAGGTCGAAATCGTCTGAGATGTAAACATTCGAAACTGTAAAAACAATATGCCAAGCGAGCGTAGAAATGGAAGGTGGGCACGTGCAAAATCTTCTGTAAACATCGAAAATTCGGTAGTAAAGTCAATTATGGTAATAACAAAGAAAAATGTTTATATCTCAGAAACGATTGGCCTCTCTACGTTTATCGAAGCTTTTTTACTCGGTACAGTGCGTCCTATGTACCATATAAATATCGAATAGTTTTTTTGAACAGCCTGTATAACCACGTGAATCGAGCACGTGGAACAGAGATGCTGTCTTCTCCCCTTTCTTTCCTCCCCTCGTAGTATTGCCCCCTCCCCCGTACTTTCGGATTCTCCCGTCCTATCGGTTTCTTTTATCATCTCCTACTCCCTTAATCGTCCCTCCTCACCTCGTGCTCCCCTCCTGTCGTTTTCATTGTCCCTAACGCCATCCTTGTCTGGCGAATGGCCGACGTACGACGTACAGCATGGTCAACAGGTAGAGAGACGGACAGGTGGCCGAACGATATATTCATGATGTCGGACGCTACACGACAATCCTGCAGGCCTGGCCAGTGCTCGCGATGTCTCCCTACTCGCCGCAGTTCGGGCATTAGGCTCACCGGTCTGCGAACCTTTCGGATGTTTTAGCCGCGACTGGTGCCTCGATAACACGTGGGTTTTCTCGTTAGTGACGGTGCGGTTGCTCCTTTCGGAGTCAACGACTGAATTTTACATCTGTGACGTGTGTCGAAGGAGTGTTCAGTGACGTGCGAGAAATGTTTCGGAAAGGTCCTTGCAGAAGTGATCGAGGTTTAGGTTCGCGTCTTCGTAAGTCGTGCGACGAATCGAAGTTCGTTTATTTCCGGTGATAGTCGTATAGGGTGCTACGAGATACCAATTTTCGAGATTTTACTTCAAACTTTGTGCCTTCTTGCTTCGTAGTAAAAAAAATCATTTTTGAATGTCACCGTCGTATAAAATGTTCCAGTGCTTAGTGTTTCAGAGTGTTTAGTGTAGTCGGAGGGTTTAACCCCGAGGGATTCGTGTCCACCAGTGTCCTCGGTAACTGTGGCAGTGGAACAACGTGCGATTGGAGAGCCTCTCGCAAAGATCGAATTCCTTTGTGTCTTATCGACGTCGAAAGAGGTGAGTGGCAGTCGACATTTATGTCAAGTGTTTCGGAGTCTGAATGAACGGGCGGAGGGACTTGCACGGGCAAGGTAGGCCATTGTCGGGCATTGTTAGACTCCAGGTTTCGATGCTCGATCAACGTCGACGTTAATATTCCGTCGGTGTGCTGATTGCGTCACGTACGCCGTTACTCAGAAGTCTGGAATCGCGCACGGCTATCGAACAAAACTCGTAATTTGTCATTCAACGTGCGGGATCAGAACATGTTGGCTGGGTAGAGTCGAAGAGAGATTACGTTAGCATTTCCTGGCTTCTTGTAGCTTCTTTGTTATCGACGTGTCTCTACCTCGGAAGCGAATCATATCGAAAGAATGAAATGAAAATATTCGTTGTATTCAGACAATGACAGTCTTTTATGCCGAGTTAATTATAAACAAAATTGTGGCAGTACTATTGAACAAATTCTGCTGTTTACCAAACGAGGGTAAAAGGAGCCAAATGATCGTTGCAACCGCGTGTTGATTTTAGAGATGAATACGAAATACGAAGCATCGATGTGGTTGATTGTTATGGAACAGCACGATGGAACGAATGTAACGTTTGTCCAAACAAATACTAACACACACGCTTCCGGTATTCATATTCATCGCTGGAAATTTGTTAACGAACTCCACCGACATGCAAAATGATATTAATTAATAGCTTATTAGAGAAACGAAGGAAACACGATAAAATAGTAAATTTCAGTCGCGTGCTTCGAAATAAAATCGAATCAAATTCTTTAAAGAAATACCTTTACGGGGGTCATTTCTGTCCAGATAATTTTTCAAAACTCGCGTTCGTTTCGCAATCGGCCAGAAAAATGCCCCAGCCGGTCAATATTAATTTCCGCGTAAATTCACACGCGAAATACAGAATGAAAATACGTTCGGCAATCAAAAGACAAATGCCACCGTTCGAATATGACTGCTCCGAAAATCCTGTTCGACGGAGCGTGTGTCATGCGCTCGCATTTTTTCAAAATTTTGTTACCCTTCATTCTTCCTCCGGTTTGAAACTCGTCACTGTTATCGACTGGGACAATATTTCCCGCCATCGACGTCCTAGCGAGACATTCAGGAAATAATTACTCCGTTTATTTTTACTGCCTTCCGCTCCATGTATTTTGTATTGCATCGACTCGTTTTGAATTAGAGCGGTCGCAAATTACGTCTATCGGCGATATTGTCAGCGACAGGTCCCGCGGTAAATTCGACATGTGTTTAGAACCACGCTGGAAGGTACCCCGCGATATTTCGAAACGGTGAAAACGGTTCTCTAAACGCGCGCAAACCTACCGAGAGTAGGAATTATATTCTCCTGGTTTGGTATTTATCGAAGCGAAGGTAAGGGGATTTACGAGGCTCGTTCGAATAAACAAAGTCGGCCGAAGCCTTGTCGAGTAATCGTCGAAATCATCCGAAATAATTTAGCAAGCCTCAGCTTATACTTTCTGCAAAAAAATTTTCAAATGTGCTCAAATAAAAATTTGAGTCCGGTCTTTGAATAAATAAAGCCTTCGCTGGATTAAAACGAACGTTTGTCCATCCTGGGTCTCTCGATTGTTCGAATCCAAGCTAACTATAGACCAACAGGCTTAAACGATTCATCAGTGTTGCGTACAAAATTATTTCCACTATGAAATGCGGCGTCTAATTACAGTTGCATACCCCGTAGGCAAAATTAGTGCCTTGCGTAGTAAGTTTCCATGTTTGGCGACAGCCTCTTAGGAGTCTCGAGAAACAATGGTAATTCGTGTCATTGTCTTCCAAGCATCTCCCGAGACGCTAAAAGAGGAAGATATCCTTTTTCGTTCAAGTACCTCCCAAGGGCTGCGATCTCGCCCATCTCGTTTACTGAAAATTTTTCCCAGTTGCATCTCGTTAACATTCAGGAAGATTAATTCGATTGCTGTACCATTTAACGCGTTTCATATTCACGATCGCAAAACAGCTCGGTCATAATTCATTTCCGCAGCGATAAATATTCTAATAAGCACACAGCCGCGGGAGTAATTTCTTGAAAATTATAAATTACTCCCCCGCAATTTTCAGCGTCAAATATGTATTATCAATTAAATGTTTGATCGATCGTGATGATAGCGACGCGACTCGACGCAACGAATTGAAATTATTTCCACCCGCAAATGTTTCCCTTACGTTTGATATTCGATTGCAATTACCGTGCGATTGACGACACTCGTTATGGTAGATTAAAATTCATTTCGAACTGAAATTTCCATCAATTAATGTAACGATGGTATTTTGGAAAGAAATTTGTAGACTTGCACTTAGTTAGACACTGATAGTGCAAAATGGATCCTATACAATTCGATAATGTAACATAAAACATAAAATATCGTGAATGTATTACTTATTAATATTACAGTCGTCGTATCTCTTCGCGAACTATCGAACGAACCTTGTCGGTACTCTAACCATCGCTCGTTTGATTCTTTCAGACGAACGGTAACACTTCTGCCCACGGTATCGTCCGTATCGCTCAATGAAAATGCTGCAACTCGTTCGACAGTACTCTCTGCAATGTCTAAAGTCCACCGAACGCGAAGACGATGATCGCGAAAGACGATCGTGATACGCGGCTCGAGGAGCGTCGGCGAAGCTCGAATAATTCGCAATCAGGATGGTGATAGCGAGCGAGTCCAGCGCCGAAACCATGTCCAACACGGCTGGGAAGCTGAGGAGGTCCCGCAGATTGTCGTCGACCAGGGGTCTGAAGGTACGCGCGAGTGCAAACACCGCTGGACAAGCGATACCGCGACAAGATCTGAATCAAAAGCTGGGTCTGTGCCCCATAGTTAGTAGGAACGTGGTCGCTACAAAGGGACGGCCGGCGATCAATTGGGAGTTGAACGAGAGGATCAGCCTGAGCAGCGGTTCCAGCACGGGTCTGTCGGTTCGTCCGGACGCCAGAAAGGGGATCGAGTTTAGCGAGAATCGCAGGAAGCCGGGGATCGATGGGACGAACGACGACGGGAACGAGCGTCGCGAGACCAGAAACGTCAAGGCCAGCCTAGAGCTTATGAACGTGTCGGGGTTTCGACAGGAACCGGAGAAGAAACGTCGTGGCTCCTGGTCGATCGACGTGGACGTGATCGAGCGATCGTCGGAGGAAGCGAACGTGATCAAGAGTGACTCCAAGTACGAAATCGGAATCCCAGGCGACGGCTCGTCCGCCAGGAAGCCAAAGCAGAGGAGGCAGCTGCCAGGCGTCGCGAAGGCTCAGAAATCCGCGAAGAACGAGGACGAGGAGGTCGCTAACCGATGGGGCAGGAAGAAGGTCGATAAGACCAACGACTCGATCACGAAGAGGTTGGAGCTGATTCACGAATTGAATCAGAAGATCCTCGCGAATTACGAGCGGTTCCAGCAGAAGTCGAAGCGAAAGGAGGGAAAGGAGAGCACCGAGGTTGTTCCGAAAGACCAAACAGGGAGGAGTCGTGTGGGCTTGGACGATGGAAAGGAATCCAGGAAGGAGGATCGCGTCTATGCGGAACCGAAGCGTAAGAGCAGAACGAAGGCGGAGTGCGTGGTCCAGAAGTGCCAGGACTCGCTCAGACAGCGTAAGCTGGACATCAACAAGTTCACCTTCTCCAAGGACCACTGCGAGAAGCTGACGGGATCGAAGGATCGCGGTGACGCGTCGGACAAGAAACGCTCGACGAAGACCCTCTCGAAGTCGAGGATTCTCCCCGATAACGAGAACTTCATCATGGCAGTGAAGCCTGGCTTCCACGAGCCGAGAAACGACAAAGTCGGAGCGGTTGCGAGAAACGAATACTCGTCCAGGTCGAGGAAGGACGAAAGAGGGACCTCTGTCTTTTACGCGAACGACTCGTCGGGGAGGCACGTAGGCGCTGCGATCAAGGACGAGGAGGATTGCCTGGGGAGCTCCAGATTGTACCCGGAGACCTACTCCAATCGCTCTAACGAAGCGAAAATCGATGACGAGGGGGATCGTCCTCGGTGCACGTCGAAGGTATCGGCGAATAAGGACGAAGAAGCTCGCGACACGATCAATGGAACGCGGGGAGATGAGAACAGGGACGCCGGCAGGCCTGTCGAAGGTAGCGAGAGGCCAGCGATCGATCAGACAACAGCGTTGGAGAACGAGATCCTGGAGAATCTCGACGAGACTATCGAGAGATTCGATAACGAAAAGACCGGCCAGAACGGAGCGGAAACGTCGGGCGAGAAGATGGACAGCTTCAGCAGCGATTCGATACAAAACGACAGCCCTTTATCGGGGAGCAGGAGCCCGAAAGTGGCCAGGTTGCAGGAGACGTTTAATTCCTCCTGGGATTCGGGAGTCGGCGTGGACGTGGGTACAGGAAGCGGATGGGTCAGGATACACACGGGAATCGAGAGCAGCCTCGTCTATCTTACTCTGGATACCACTGCTAAAGACGTCTGCAGGGACATGCTGTTAGGAGACGACTTGTCTCTGTTTATTCAGGTAAGCGAGCCCGCGAACTTCCGTGGCTAATTATTCATTTGATTTACGACGCAAAGATTACGTGCGGAACCTAACGAGGGAGTCGGACATACTAATGAGAGGAATGTTCAGCGACGGCGCCGCGCCCGCTTTTATGACGAACGACGCCGGGCGTCGGATGTCTTTGGACTCGGCTACACGTACCGCGCGACGGGGAGGTATCTTGAATAATTTCGCGACGAAACGCCGGAATTTTCTACTTCTTGCGAAACGAGCTCGACGGATTACACGTCCGACGAGGAGAGGACACGACCGAATGCTCGTGGATCTTGCAAGGCTTTCGCATACGTGAATGTATCAGGTTTTCGGTGAAAAATTGCAGGGCTTTTTTAAAAAGGGAAAATCGAACAACTACCTTTACGCTGGCCAAAAGTGTTAGAAACGGAACTGTGGTAGAGATAAATCGAAATATTAGATTGTCCCAAAAGTTTCTTTCGTGAGTTGCATTCAATTATTTTCTCTGGCAGTGTTTATATAAATAGACAATCTAACTTCTTAGACATTGATGCTGTAACCTAATGACAACCTAATAAAAAATGCATCTGTAGTAATTCCGTCGATCGGTCTGAAAGATCAAAGAATTTTTAAGGGTTCGTCGACGACTAATTTGCAAACAAAGGTGTCACGGTTTCCCGGCGACGCAGCTTTGAAGTTTCGACGAACACAAAGCGAAACGAAACGCGATAAGAAAGCGCGATTTCGAGGGAAAGATGAAACAGGGGAGAAGGGCGACGATCCCCGAGAAAATGGAACGGAGGACAGGGAAGAGAAACGCGAGGAAAAAATGCGATGGGTTTCACAGAGGGATATCCCCGCTGGCTTTATCGCGTGCTCGAGCATTAACGACGTCTGCGACAGAGAGAACAGGAAATCCTGGCGAACCGCGAAATCTCTCTGTGAAGGGATAAGTCGCGCGATTTCGTTTCGTCATTTTCGCGAGACCGTGGTGAAGAGGCGAGCTATCGTTCTCGCAGCGAACAAAGGATACGTGTAATTTACATTCACGGTCATCCTCGCTGAAAGGAACTCGTTCGATACCGGGGACTATCGAAAGGAGGCTCGAATCTTGCCCATTGGAACCGAAAGAAATTTTCAGAGAGAATTTTACAGGTTTTTTTAATCATTTTCAGTCATGTTTTCGTCAGTCTTCGCCCCTTCACCGGAGCGCATATATCTGCGAACGTTACTTGGCGATCGAATTTAAATCAAATATTATCGAGAAGAACGAATTTTCGTGTAATGGAAATAGGTTAAAGAAGCTTTTTTATTGTACGACCAAGTCGGGAATCTGAGAGCCGACTGTAAGTTTTTATTTAAAGAAAGAAACAGCGAGACGGTTGTCCGATTTTGACTAAGAACGTAGAAAGGAACAGGTTCGATTTGGTTTAATTGGCCACCAGTAGACTCCGGATGTTTATGCATTAATGGGGAATGAAGATACGGGAAAACGTATGAAATACATAAAATACCAACACCTAAATACAATACATAAATTTTTCGTTTGTATCTATAAAAACATGAGTTTGCATAAACATTCGCAGTCTAGTCGTCGTAATGAACAAGTCCACGATCGATACCGAACATGGCAAGTATTCCGCTTAACGACTTGCACACAGTTTCAAAATGTGATTGGTTCCGTAGTTTAATTCCTGAAAGCGTTTCGCGTTATCTGGACTGCGCGAATTTTAATATCGCCCAAGTAGCTTTAATTCCGATAACAAAACAACCAGGGCACGAGAGCACTTTGTGCGTCGGGGTTCTTGCAGATTTTCTGTTTGGCGGGGTCTCAGTGCTCTCGAACCAAGGGTGGTATTTGTAAAGCAATGCAGGCTCGAGTTGCTTTTATTAACTTTCTCCTTATACATTCGCCGGGTAGTATGTATATTGGAAACGTGATCGTGCCGAATCTCCGATAACCAATAATATCGTCCCTTTGCGTTTCGGGTCACGCTAAAACAGATATTCAACGAGATCAAAGATTGTAGTCGGGATTCGATTCGTTTCAACCGTGAAAATGTATTTTTATTTCCCCTGTAACGCCTAAACGAGTCGGAGGTACTTCTTTTTTCTTCGATTACGAAGAAAATTATTCGGTGACATATTTCACCGATTGGAAATTAGTGTTGCAAACCGTTCGCGCTCTTTGTTTTACCCGGATCCACTTTGTTTGGAACCGATCAGTTTCACTAATTTCGAATCGATTGCGTCTGTGTGCGTTTGGCCTAAGCGTTCGAAGTAGTCTGAACCAAGGTTGGCCGCGTTTGCTATCCGAGTATTCGAACAGAATCGCGTCTCTTTCCGCGATTGCTATCGTGGCTGGTCGAATTGTTTCTTGCTATCAACCTTTCGAGAACCGTCCTCCGACTCCGTGCCGAAACGGACCTCTGTGCGTCGAAATGAAAGCAACGGCGCGGTCGAAACCGCGTAAAAAGGGAGTTCGAAAGGCTGGCAGGGGGATCGGTCTCGTCGAGTTGCTTGCCTTTCTCACCCCACCGAACCGATTTCGCTGTACCAACCCCGAAACTTTCCACCCCTTTCCGTGGCCGGATGAAGAGCGACCTTGTATAATGAGTACGACGCGGCCTGCCTTCTCAAAGATAACGAGGTACGCGCCAGTAATCAAAGGAGGCTAAGACCTTAAATAGCAGGCGACCTCTCGAAAGAAGCCCCGGATGCAACTACTGGCAAGTACTCTCGAGTTGAACCCCATGTACGGAAAGTCCACAATAACGACACCGATGGACTTCCATTTTCTTTTATTTGGCTCTTATACTACCGTACTATAATTAATCGGTTGGAGTCCAACGGTCTCACGCGAGGTAAACGTAATAGTTACACTATATCTACAAAAATTGAAACCTGCTGAGAAATCTCCGTGGACCTAGTGTTAATTAATTCGCTATCAGCGTCCCATTAGCAAACTTTTCTGAACCGGAGATCAGAGTCTGCATTTACCAGTCACTTTTTCGTGCCACTTCTTCCCCCACCCCCCACCCCACCGTTCGTTCGTTTTCCCCTTTTCATCGCGCAAAATGCTACACCGTCGGGCGAAAAAAGATTTAATAATTATTGGAATTCCATCTGCGGAATGAGGGAATAAAACCGCGTCACGGTCGGCCATTTATCTGTATCATTCGTGCGGTTGATATCTAAATGAACCGCTTTTACGCTCGCGTGAAACTAAATCGAAGTTCCGAGCTCCTCTGGTTCGTTTTGCCCAGACGGGGAGTTCCCGCCCCCTTCTCGTTTTCCACGGTTAAAGGGGGCGACGTGACGGATATTTTTAAGATCATTTGTTATCCGGTTTAAGCGGCGAAACGCTGACGCTTTTTGCGCTTATTGAAACCCGTTCAAAGGTGGGCCGAGTTCAGACTGATGCGGGTTTAATTCGAACTGGTAAATCGACGAAGACCGATTCTACCGAAAGATCGATCGCGATGAAATTGCGAAATCAGCTGAAATTCAGGGAATCGTAGGTGTTCATTTTACTAGGGAAAGGTATGATCTTTCTTTGGATTAATGAAGAATCGGACTTGTTGCTTTTTCATAAAAAAAAAAAAAAATCTAAAATGGGAACCGAGGGTTGCTCGAACGATAGGTTGCAATATTTGCAAATACATAGTCTCTAAACGGTGTCTAATATTTTACCTTCGACGAAATCGCTTAAATTACGAACATTATTATCATCGTATGTATATCGCGATCCAGCTGTCTGAGGTTTCGTTTATTTCGAACGTGTGATTAAATCGTAATAAACTCAAATTTTCCACTTTTAATAATTACTTTTTATCTTCCACGAATCGTCCGTTATTCTCCGCGTGGGAGCTACGCGACGGTCGTTATAATTATTTTAAGTTTAGTATACGAGAGCTTTTACATTTATCTGGTGACGCATCAAGTTATAACGACCCGCGCATAAAATTCCGCTCTATTTGCATAAGCCGTTATTGCGCGTCGTTATAAACTATTATAATTACTGTGCGCGATGCGCGATTCATTTTTTAGCTCGGGATCTCGTCGCTGAAAATGCGCGTGTATCGCGAACCGCGATATTTCAACATTACCGTCAGCAGAAGCGGGGAGTTTTATTTTCGCGCGATTACAAATTATCGGGATAAAGGCGCTTCGAGCGTTCCTTTAATTCGAGCAACATTCGTATAACGAAACGGCGCGAGAAAGTAAAATTTCGAGAAATTCTTCTCCTAGAAATTGTTTTTTAAGTAACGATAATTAGGGGGAAATGAAAGACATAGCGTAGAGATTTATGAAGGAAATACACGACATTAAAATAGCATTTTGTAAATCAAGGTAAACAGGTCGTTTTTTCGTAAAGTATTAGGAAGCCTCTTCCCCTGTTCGATTCATTTTATTTTTCATCGATTCGAAATCCGATTTAAATACTTTTAGGATTGCCAAGCATTACGTAACCAAAGCTTAAGAACGAACAAATCGAGAGCGAATATTTTCTACACGGAATTAACACGGAATTCAGGTGCAACGCGCATCCTCGCGACGGAAGCTTCCGTTTCGCGCGTTGACAGTACATTTCGAGCCCTTGACAGGCTTGACACGTCAAGCTCATTCGTCACGCCCCTAGTATGCACCGCTGGAGGATATATATGCCGGGACTTGCAAACTTGCGTCTCGATCGTGACGTACTTTCTCTTCATTTGGACGCGAAATTCGTCGGTGAGCAACCATCCCGTCGGCTGGCTGTTCTATTACTCTTTCATGCCCGACGATGACGCGCGTTGATAAAATTGTCAGTTTGCAAACGGGGAGCTTCGAGTCTGCGGAATATCGCGGAGCCTGGCCAGCATAGTTTTCTTTTAGAAAAAGTTAGTATCGCACCGCAATCCACGAGTTTCGACGATGAAAGAGTAAAAGAATTTCTTGTTCGGAAAGTTTGCCGATAGATAACTGATTTGGTCGAGTTGGACCGCGCAGTCGAATTATTTAACACAGTGACGGTGTTCCGTCGTGTCTGCATTGTACATGAAACCTATGAGTACTCGGTGTTCCGTCGTGTCTGCATTGTACATGAAACCTATGAGTACTCGGTGTTCTAAGGACGAGAATCCTGCGATTAAGAATGTTTAAGTCAACAGCGTGGCCCACTAACGATCCGAAACCATTCAACAATTTTTCTTAGATTTCTCAAGCTTAATGTAACCCTATTACATTCCAGTAACCATTCGACAATTTTTCACCCCCGAGTAGGAATATTAAAATTGAAGAAAATAGTATGAGAATGTATAATACACCAATTCAATGAAAATAAGAGCGGAAAATATTAAAATAGTACTGTAACCATTCGGCAATTTCTTACACGAGAATATCAATATTAAGATTCATCTTTCAACTTGCAGCCTCTTATCGATGCTTTCGGTGCTCTAGGCGACGATACTCCTTAAATTATTTTGTTCTTGTCGTGCTCAAGACGAATTAAATAGCACGAGCTTATTGTTAACGAGTTAACTCGTCTCGAGCTCTTTCCTATTTAAAAAGCTCATGCGATTTAACTCGTCTTGAGCACGACAAAAACAAAATAATTTGACGAGTACACACACGCAGAGCACCGACAAGGTTAAGAAACCAAACGAGTGTAATTCGTGTAGTAGAAGGTCCGACGACGTTACAGTTTCTCGGCCAGGTTGTGTTCAATACGTCATCGAATCACAATAAATTCGCCATGAAATCCCCCAACGACAAAAGTCGAGAAAGGGATGAAAGCCGTTCGGAGTAAACAGCGGCGCTGAATCGCGCGGAAACGAGGCATTTATCAAGCATTAAGAAAAGTGTTTCGAACGAAGGGGTGAAAGAGCTTCTACGACTTTCGACTCGATTCGCCGGGTCGTTCGGTTCTTTGGAAATTTTTCGTAGCTCTCGTTGGCCCCGACCGAACAACCACGGGTGAAATTAATTGAAAAATAACGAGTCTTTCGATCAATCGAACCGATTAGTGTAGCAGTTTTCGACGAGGACGCGAGTTTCGGCGAAACGGACTGAGATGGATCACGGTTCGCGTTTATAATCGCGTGTCTGTATCGATTCTATGTTTGGCCGCAACGTCAACGGACGGAAATTTAATAAAATTTACGTAGACAGCTTCGCTTAGTTTCTTCTGCGAAATAAAAAAATTCACAGTGAATCTATGATACTGTGTCTCGTCTAGAATTTATTCTGTACGAAACAGAGTACGCGGTATTTGGGTGAGAAAATTCCGGAAACTCGAGAACGCCTGACCCGCGTGCGAACTTGGTCGTCCCTTATGTAATTAAACACCTGTTCGCCGCGCGAACCGGTCATTCACGTGTTACAAACAGCCCGGCTTCCTTTGCCGCTGTTTCTCAGGTCGGATACACCTGTTTCAACGGTGTCCAGGAACGCGACAGCTGCCCCATAGCGAATTCGTTGCCACACTCGATTCCCGTGAACTTTATCGTATAATCTACGGGCACTGGTCGAAACTATAAATACGAACATTGGAACTGTAAACATTTTAAATTTGGGGACAAGGACACAAATATTAAATACAGTATGTTTATTAAAAAAATAGTTGACACTTGTTGCACCTTCGTCTTTCTACTCTTTCATTATGATATGATTCTTAAATTAACAGCTACTTGAGAGTAGAATGGGACGGACCATTGAATAGAGAATACTTTTAATACTTTTCGAAGCGTCGTTCGATTCGCGACGTTATTCTATCGATCGGTGACCCTTTTTTTTTATACAATTCCTATAAAACGGTCGGAGTGCCACTAAACCATCGAACTTTTATCGCTCAGCTTGTCATGTTCTCGACGAAAAGTGTGCTTAAGATCATCGATCGAGCTGAAAAATGACTCTCGTCGAGGAACGGCGAATAGCGTCTACAGACTAGATCAGGTGTGATTGTGCGTCTTAATTTTTTAATATCTGTGTCCGATTATCATATCAGGAAGCCAGTAGACGGTTCGTCTGGTATTCCAGAACCGTTCGTTACGAGGAACGAATCGCCACGGCGAGCCCAGATATGTCCACGTGCTGGACGTTTATAATGAGTTTTGTTAATTACGTGCGAACCTCTGGAGGGATGCAGGTAGCCTAGTTTCTCTTGTGTGGTAACGTCGGATCGATAATGTCGTTTCTATCGAACGAAAATAAGGCTTTTACGACGTTAACGAGGATTTTAAAGCTAAAACCATTCGGATTGTTGGGCTCTTTCTTTTCGCGCCAATTTCACCCCCGATCTCGCTCTCCCCGACTTTTCTTTTTAACCCGCCCCGCGCCGTTTCTCTTTCTTTCCGCTCGTTTCCTTTCGAATCCTTTGTGCCGTAACGACGGAGTCCAAATAGCCGCGACCACTCCGCTCGGAAATGCGCAACGACGAACCACGCTCGTCGGAAAGCTTAACCCTTTCGTGCATACGGTCCCAGAGACCTGCTAGATTATATATTACTTCGAGGGTGATTTTAATTTCGCAGCGAGTTGAAACCTGACGTTTACGAAATCCTGCTTTCGGGGGGATCAGCAAACTAGCTCAGGCCTGAAACTTTGGTCAAAGTTGTTTGGTACGAGTCACAGCGACATTAAAGTAGAATAGTTGGCGAGGCAGGGCGATTTCTTTGCGTGTTTTGCTTTAACGACACTGTTCGCTAACACTTTGCACTCGAGAGGTGACTCTCAGTCACCATTAGGTTTCACGCAGCAAATCTACGATGCCTAATGTTTCTTTAGGTTTCATTTCTTTGGAGCACGAAGTGTCGATAAAATGATTATCGGCGAGGTAAAGGTGAGCTTATTCTCAAATCTAGATAGCTTAGAATTCATGGCAATAGAATGCCAGAAAAAAAGACCTCGAGTGCAAAGGGCTAGTATCTTACGAACGAATAAAAAATAAAACACATTCGTAATTGAGCCTTGCGTCCAGTGTCAAATCTCGAGGGATCGCGAGATTAACTGTGAACCATTAAAAAACGGCAAGACGTTCCGAAATTACGTATTATTTTCCATGCCCTCTGAATGGCATAAAATGATATGAGATATTCTCGTAATGAAGGAACTGCAAATAACACGAGCTCGGGTCGCATAATACGACGGCGATCCTCTCAAAGGAGTCGGATTTATCTAATGAAAAGTGTAATCGCGCAGAAAGGATGAAAGGAACTGCGGACAGTCGTTGATACCGGTCTACATCTTTTAGTAAATATAGACGTTAAATTAAATTTTAATTAAAGATTGTCATTCTAGGAACAGAGCCCTACTGCTCGCGAGAACGTTTTTTTCTTGCTTAAAAATGAACAGAGTCAGGCATCCTGTTGTCACCGAAGTCGTCGTCACCGAGGTACGTCTTTTCGTTAGGAAAACTTTTCCTCTGAGAAAATTATAATTACTTCGTGAAAGGAAACGGAACAATCGTAATTCAGCGCGAGTAATATATTTTTAATGAAATGTACGTCAGAAAAATGCCTCCTATTCCTAGGGAATACGTTCTAAATAACTCAGATATTAACCAGTCTAACACAGACTAACATCGGATCGCAGAGATATATTAGATCGCGGCAAAAATTCGTGCCGCTTGTTCTTCTGCTACTCAAATTAATATGCGAAGCATACTCTTAAATAACCAGTGGTAACGAAATTTTACGGGTGACGAGTATTCTCATCGCGACACAAAATACTCCCTTTTCTCCGTAACGAGTATACTCTCGATACTCTCGCTCACCGGTTAAAAGTTTTGAAATAATCAAATAGCGACGAAATTCAGCAATTAGAATAAGATCACGAATCCGCGATAACGGCTACCAATCCATCCCGATTGTAGTTGGAATGGTGGCCAGACGAGTTGATCGAATACGCAAATGGCCACCGAAATAACGATGGTTTTAATGAAGCTTCGTTAAGGACCTTTCCACCGCGCGTCGCTGCAAAGGTGAATTCGGTCGGTACCATTTATTTCCGTCTAGAGTCACCCCGAGGAACGGACGACGAACATACGCGACGATACGTTTCCACGTTGACGGATAGATCGTTCGAGGAAATCGAATCGACTGATCAGAAAATGGATGATAGAACGGAGAACCTTTTTTCCAGAGAAGCATCTTCTCTCGAGCTTGGTACGCTCGCAATATCTCGTTTCTTTGAAGATGAGACGTTGGCGGACGGAGGAATCTCGTGCTTCTCGGAAAGAATTTCGTCTTTAGGTTAGCGCATAGTAATCGAGCAGAAAAAAGCTTACGCTCTAGACAATGGTAACTGGACTACGGATGTTTATACATTTATGGCGAGTGGAGACGTAAGAATGTAAATATCGATAATGGACTACTTGTTGCGCTATTCAGACGATGAGACGTAGGTGCTTCTCTTTAAAGTTCGATTCGTGAATCTGTACGAATATGAATTTGTATAAACATGCACCGTCGAAAATTTTCTGTCGAATTCAACACGAATGACGCGTCCCAAACGATCAACCAATATTTTTGTGCTAATTTAACGTATCATCCTCGTGTCGAATAGATTAACACGAAGAGCTGGTGACTTCAATTTTTGTGTGTAAGTTTCAGAAACTCGTGAGATTAGATAACACGTTCGACTTTAGTAAAGCTTACACTCCATTTTGTAAAATAGTCAAATTTTCAACGACGAACAACGGTAGTACGTAAATAATAATATTCTAATAATAATATCCTGAAAAGGAACACGTCGATCACATTCGACTGCATTTCGGAGCACTCTGTGCGTTATCACGATCGCATCGACAATTCGTCGAGCGAAATTAACGCGGCGGATGTTGAACAGAACTTGGAGCGAAATCCTCATTAGATTGGACACCGCATTGAGCGCGACGAGGACGAGCAGGTTGTCTTCGTCGAGGATGCGATTTTATGGCAATTCGGGTACACGGCTACGCGAGCTTTGTCGGCGGTGATAGCGGTTCCAAAGGAAGTTACGCTGCGAATTGCTGAACTTACGAGAAAGGGAATAATCCACGGTTGCGTCTCGGGAGTATCGCAGCAACTGCGACGGTCTCTATAGGCGGCCTTTATGTGCACGCGTCTATCCGTTGTTAGCAGAGATAGATGAACCACCCTTAGCGGCTGTTGTTTCATTCATGGACGTCAAAATTCGCCTAATAAGCTGTCGAACATCTTACGTTGCGTTTCGAGCGTGCAATTTCGATCGAGAAATCGTCGAAATTCGTGGGCTAGGCTGCGGAAACGTGTTTTAAAATTCCACCGGGTTCGTTCGATATAAATAATTTTGTAAAATGAAAAAGGATACTGCTGGCAGCGAAAGGATTTTGGAAAGAAAATTGATGAACGGATTTTCAGCAAAACGGACCGTTATAGCCAAAGATACTATTTAAACGTAATATGTTGTTAGGTTGACACTCCCATGCGAATGACTCGCAGAATAAAAATGAAACAGTTAGCTTTACTCGTTTCTGAAATTACAGGGCAATCCCTTTTCCCGACAAGTATTTTCACGCGAAGCGTTACAATGCACGCTAATGCGAAAAAATCGCGTGCGAAAAAACGACGCGTTTCGTAAACCCGTTCCGGGCAGAAACGAGATATTTTAATTACGGCGAGCGAAACGGTACAAAAAATCGCGCGCGAGGTCGATTATTTTTAATAATTCGCGAAATAAACTTTTAACCGTCGCCGCGCGATTCGTTTCCGTGTCAATGAATAGGAATCCGTGTCGTCCGCAAATGGAACGCTGTACCACCACGATGCAACATTGGATTAGCTTTCATTTTTATAAATCCATGCAACGGCCAGCAATCGCGATCCAATATCTCTGGGCCACTCCGATATTTTATTTCTACTTTAAATATTTTACAGATGTTCGAATGTTAATTCGTAAATATTTTATGGACATTCAAGTATCGTTATTCGCGTATCGATATTCGAATAAAAAAGTACTCGTGCATTCAGCTACAATATTTACTCGAAATAGTAAAATATCGTTAAAAACGACAGACGTCCCGAAACTTTCGAGCGACACTGTACGACAGTGACTCTGAGATCGAAATGAATGCATGGAAATCGTCACGGTTCGAGGATCGAAGGGTGAAAGGTGGGTAAAAAACGATTTCGCGACGCCAGGAAGATCAAAGTTCCCCGTATTCCGGTTGATTGCGCTTAAAAAGGGTGTTCGACCGAACTGCGACGTTTTTTTCCAAGAAACTTTTCGATTCACGCGACGCTCAGAGCTCTGCTTGACGAACCGAGGGAACAGTTTCTTATAAGGGGGAGATGTCTTACGGCGTAGCTGGATCTTAAAGTTTCGAACTCGCTGGAAGCTCGAAGACACAGCCAAGAGCGAGAGCAATTTTTTGGCCGGACATATTAAAATCCTAGGGCAAGAACGATAAAGTAGTTATTTGGAATTTGAACCTAGATTTTTATCGAGAACCAGGAAGGGAAAATTTAATTAGAGATACGTACAAGGTGGACCAAGCAAGCGTGACAAATACTTTTCGATGTAGAACGACGTATTCCCATCTAACAAAATAATGCGACTAAAAAATGAAAATGTGGTCCTACAAAAATCCTACAAAGTACTCTTTGAGCCACTCATCTTTTCCCTAAACCCATCGATAACGGAGTTATGGCTCGTCACACTTGCTTGGTCCACCCTGCAGAGTATCGAAAACAAGTACGAAAAGTTGATGTACACAATTATATTAATGTCCTCGAATGAATCGAGTAAACAAAAAGAATTCTCAAGAGAGAAAACGACTCGGTGATATTTCACCGCGCTATTTAATAAGATCCATTAAGAGATTACGTTTGTTTGTTTGTTTTCAGTATGGCGGCGAAGCTGGGAGGAGACTGGGCAGCCACGAAAAACCGTTGGAGATACAGGACCAATTTCTCCAAAAGCTCGGCTACCAGGACGCGTCGAGGCGGTCTCGACTGGGGGTCGATCCTGAATTACGACACCTCGTTGCTTTCCACGTGGGTGAGTACAGTTTATTCGTTTCCGGAAACGTTTATTTTAGCGTTGCGTGCCGAGGAGTTGGCGTGTTTTCCGACTCATTTCTCTCGATTGGCGCTTGAATAATAAAAAGGTCCGTGGCATCGAAACAGCCGTCAAGTTGGTAAAACGTACGGCGGTAGAAATACAGGTGTCCTCCAAACACACACACAGTTCTCGAGGGTTCTAGTCGCTGAAAATAAAAGTACAAGCATCGAAACATCCCCAAGTAGAACGCGAACTGATCAGAATAGAATTTTTTTTTTTAAAGCTTCTGCGTACGCGTTCCCTGTCGCAAGAACGCCGATTAAGTCCGAATGCTAGCGATTCGCAGCGCCGGAAGGAAAAACAAGGAAATACGTTTGCATGGCGGAGGAAACACGGAGCTCCCGGAGAATTTTAATCTGCTGAAATGACATCGATAAAAAACCCTGGACTCGCGTTGTTTACGTTTCGCGGACCCGAGGGAGTTGCGCGAGTTGCGTCGGCTGGAGAAATTACAAGCGAGAATGCCCCTTGGAAAAACTGTGACGAGGAACACTAACGGAAACTCGAGGAATCTCTGTTCACGTTGGGAGAGAGAACGCGAGGAAAAGCCTCGTCTGGTTCGCGCCGGTTCTCATTTGCACCCTTTAAATTTTCAAAGTCACGCCAACGACGGGGGAATCCCAGGACTCGTAACGAAATTTCGCGAGGAACAACGTGCTCGAGGAACAACGTTCTCGAGGACGGGTAGGCTCGTCCTTCCATCGAGGACGACGTTTACAAACCCTGGCAAATATACAATTAAAAAATGAATGCGAATGGAAGTCATTCAAGAAGTTTCGAACAGAAAACATATTGATACGTATCGATAGTGCAAATTCCGATTTTCAGAGATAGAGAAAATCAATTGAAACTCGAACGAAAGTATGTCTTATTTTCGAAACGATTAATTTTTGACCTATTCTATAATAGAACTCATGTCGAAACCATTGTTGCCTGTTAATCGTACGATCAACTAACCGCACAGTTTAACGCGACCGGATTCCTCCTCGTGAATGGTCACCGGAAATCGGATGTCCATTGTTCCCTATAATTTTCCGCTATCGTCGCGATGATACCGACAACACACGTTTTCGCCGTGACTCGAACGCGCATCCACGTTTTTCTCCTTTTCCACTGTTTCATACGCAAATCTGGGTATACCGTTGGTTGCGATACTGTGACACCAATTATGCGATAATGGAGAGAAACGAGTTGTCCTCGTAAATGAAATTCAGACACTTTCGAATTCGTCGAATCGATATTTAAGACGTATCGCCTTATAGAATATGACAAGACGAAACTATTTTATACCTACAATTCATCGGACGTTTAGTTTCAAATAGAAGAATTAAAAACTAAAAAGTTGTTTTCTTTTTAATCATAATTTAACCGATTACAAACTTTTCTTTTTGTCCCGTACGTTGTAATTTATAATTACTTTTTGTTTGACGCTATTGAAATACGCGCAAAGAATATTCGTAAAACCCTACTGAGCGGTCAAGTAGATTAATCCTATGAACTTCTCGTCCTGGAATTCACCATGGCGCTTGAATGATATACTTATCGGTATTTTCCGACGTCCTCGTAATTAGCACGATTAACGCGCGAAATTATGCATCTCGCTTGTAAATGATCGATCGACGGACCTACACTAATTGATTTCGTAATTAACGTTCGCAATAAAGACGGTCCGCGTATAATTCGATTAATTTCGATTAAATCCGCGACTTTTTATGCTGGATGAAAGGTGAATTTTCAAATGATTTAATTTTTCGTAAATTGAACGCATCGTTTAAGCATTCATCGCGTTCGTTAAAACGTGATTTCGTTATTTTCCTGGGCGGCAGAAATATGAACCACTCCCGAAGAAACATTGCTCGCAGGAGTAATAACAACATTATTGTTTTTCAAGCAAACGATCAACGAACGAATTACAAACCCTCCATATTATTCCGTCGTGTAACTGCATATCTGGTTTCGACTAGACCCGTGAGGAAGTCCATGGTAGTTGGGAACAATCTCCGGTCCAGACTATGACCTTAACAAAGTCTCGGTTACTCTTCGTCCCAGTCCTTGTCCAACCCTCCGGCACTTCGGAATGGTTAATCGCTGTTTGCCCATCAAATAACGCTACTAATTGCCTGCTACCTTATATACACGCTTATTCGAGCGTTTCCAACCCTTCCGTCCGAGAGATACACGTTGTTAGAGCCGAGGATATAGACGCCGCTTCGAGACTGTAATTAAATGCCGTTTCGCAACTATGTTCCGCCTCCCTATGCTGGAATTGATAGTGCGATTCGACTCGATGTCGAATTCGCCTTTCGAAAATGGAAAGTACGTCGGATTTAACTATTTCATCGCCGTAAACTCTATTTCCTTTTTCTCTAATCTTCCTACCCTAACATTGTTCGACTACACTAACATCCTACACTAACATTTTATGGAGTAACGCAAAGTCTCGCGTTTTCTGCGAACTATTCCAGATTCCAGCTTCGAACTCTCCGTCTCTCCGACGACTGTGTCACTGATTCCCTAAAGTCAACCTTAACTAATTCTCAATCCTCGAAACACGAGTGCGCTAAATTCCAGCCTTGAACTCTCTATCACGTTTTCAAACAATGGCTTCCGCGTACAAGCACGTGCCTAGTCCTCGTTAAACGTCCCGATCTCGTGTTTGGGTTCCGTTCAACACGAATCTCTCTACTCCGCTTTTCAATGGAAGGAACACACTCGCGCGTATTCTTACGATTCGTTCGTTCCTCGGCTACTCTTTCGCGATCGATAATTTTAGGGTTATGAATATTCGATTAATCTCGACCGCGCTGCTCCGAGACATCGTCATTCATACTCGGGACTACGATCCGGATTGCACAGATGCCACTCGTGCTTGTACTTGGAACACGGGAGAATGGTACTTGGGCTAAAGGGAATGCGTGAGAGGAATACGACGACACCATCTATTTTCTCTTATGATTGCAATGTCACCAAGCCTTGATTCGATATCAAAAAATGTGTTACTCGTATTCAATTTTTATCATTTCAAACTCTACTTCTCCTTCAATTTTTCCATTCAACTAGGACAACACCCTCTACTTCCTTTTCGATTTCAATTCCTTTTTCTCCACCCGACCAAGACAACACCCTCTACCTTTCCTCCAAATTTTAATTCTATTTTTTTCCTATTTTAAAATTCCATGCAAGATTTCAATAATCGAACGATATAGCCTCGTATCACTAGCGCGTTGTTATCAATAATCCGCCATGACCTAACCCAGACCACACGTGAAAGGCCCACGTCGACACCCTTCCCTTCAATTTCAATTCCACCAACCGAATCGTAAGACGTCACCCGGTTAATTAAAATCTTAATCTCCGAAAATTCTTCGCGTAATTCTTCTTCATCGCGCAGTTCCACGGAGTCGCCGCGTTCCATCGACGATGAAATCGTCACGGAGTTTCCCAGCGGTAAGTCAGCCCTTTGTAACGAGTGGAGAGGTTACCCAGAAGCGAAATTCCGAACTGTTGGCCGGTCTGTAATCGACATTTAGCGTTTCAGCTTAGGCAGCCGGCCGGGGTTCGTTTTCCCAGGGAAGGCGAGCGCCTCGTATCCGGGAGTTCCGCCGTGGAAACTCTCAGTCGTTAGCGGTTATTATGGTTAAACATGGTCAGGTCCCGTGGCTCCGCGGACCTGGTCGGATGAATTTACTGTTCCAAAGGTCGTCGAACGTGTCGCGCGTGCAACGCCAACCTTCGACGCCGGTATAATCTGTTTGGAGTACTCTCGGTGAAATTCTACCGTAACGTATATCTATGCAAATTGTACGATAGCATTCGGGTGTACGCGTCGCGCCTTGGCTCGCAGGAAATGGATCATGTTCCGCTTACTTGCCACGTGCAATTTTAAAGGAGTTTCGGGGCTTACGTATGGTAATTACTGAAGCTCGCAAAGAAATATTGCGCTGTTTGAAATATTGTCTGGAATTTTGCATTTATTTTATTAGTGTTAGTGGCGATTGACCGAATTCGCCGACGACGAAACAGACTTAACATAATAAACGTTGAAACGTTCGCGCGAATTGGAATAATAAAGACAAATTGCTACTCGTAGCGAGATAAACGCAACGCTGGGTATTTAATCCACCGGGATTTCGGAATCGACACAAGTTCTTGTTACTCTATCTTATTTTATTTCGGAGGGGGATGAATTCTCCCGTTCCAGTTGCTTTCTTTTTTAATTAAGGCGCGATTATACCGGGATTGTGGATTCCGGAGAAATACCTTGGACTGTTTGTGCAGCAAGAAAGGTGTGCGAGACTCCTCTGTCGGCTCCGAATGAAAGAGATATGTGCGAGAGATCCTACGTCTTCTACGTCTTTTGTATGTAATCTTCAGGTCAATAGTGTTTCGTTCTGTGAACAGAAATTATAAATTGAGAATATTTTATTATAACGTTGAAAGATCGTTAATATTTTATTGACAGTGCTTTTAACTGAACAACTAATAAAATTAATTCTGAAAGCTGAGTTTGATTGTGCAGTTTCCAATAGTCTGTAAGCAATATTCAATCACAGTAGAAATTTTGAAGAGTTCTAGTCTGACAATCGACGTGTTAAATTTTATGTTTGGGGGTCCATAAACGCTCTGGTGCTTTTTCGAATAATTAGTCGTGTTTATTAGAACGTCTCTCTCGAGGGAACACTGTCGTCACAATAACGAAGACAAGTAACGAAATAGTAGAAATAATTTAAGAAATTTTCTGGAATGAAATTCCACAAATGAGTACCTACTAATACTTTTGCAGCGAACAGAGTACTAACGTATCGTAATTGTAAACCGAATTTCAACGATACTTTCTGTTCGTATTTTTAATAAACGTCAAAATTAGGTCTTCCAGGCAGCATGTAAATATTGCGAATATTATAAATGCGATGCATGGAAAATTTACGTTCCCGACGAATATTGCTTGCACGACCTAATTTCAACGTTCATTAAAAATGTAATTACACTTCATAGAGTCAGCCGTGTACGTATCGTCGATAAATGCTCGTCCAAATGAATATATCGCGGAGCCGCGTAAATAATTTGTATGGCCTCGCAGAATTTGCCTTGTTAATTCGGCGAAGCAAGTACACCGGTTCGAGCGATACATTCGATTGAATAGCCGCCGAAAGCGTTCCTTGGCGCGTTTCATAGCAAACTGACGATCGCTTCAAAGAGTTAGCTTCTCTACTTGAGACTGTCCACGTTGAATTCGGAGCTTTGGAGTCAAGTTTCCCCGGACTGCCTCGACGTTATTCCTCCGCTGTGCAATTGCAAATGCCGACAAGAAGATAGTTGCACTTTCGGCGCAGCTTCGACGTTTCTGTGTGACTTGAGCATCGATCGACAGACGGAGAAACCTGGTTTGATGTTGTTATTGGCAACCGAGTCTCGTACAAGCTTGTACGTCCCAAACAATCACGAGAGGGGAGAAATTTGTAGCAGGTATGCTTGTTTTTAAAGAATTTTTCGAATACTATTTTCGTCATTTGTTCGTATTTTAATTATTTATGGAGCGAGGATTGGCTACGATACCTAATTAACCCTTTGACTGCGGGACGATTTTTACTGGAAATTCTGAGAGACGTAAAGGTGCGAATTTTAAAAAAATGTCAGTCTATAGGGAATGATAAGATGAAACTTTTTTTATATTTATAGATTATTCATAGAACGTTTAGTTTCAGAGATAAAAATTGAAAACTTCGAAGATCATTTCGTTAAAATTCAATTTTATGCAACGAACTTCTAACTTTTCAATTTTTATTTCCGAAACTAACCATCCTATGAATAAACTGTAAATATAAAACAGCTTCGTCTCATCATCCCCTGTAAGCTGATATTTTTTTAAAAAATTGATTTAACGTAATAACGTAACGTAACGATTTTTTAAAATTGATTTAATACCATCTATCGTGGTATTTATTTTAGTGACTTCATCGAAATTGAAGAATTTCGTTCAAATTTATTTTTTTTTAGTTCTTCGGTGAAAAGCACCGTCATCCAAATATGGCGATCAACGTGTTAATATATTTTATGAGAGGGACTGAGGGGTACGTTGCAACCCTAGCGCTTTATACTTTAAGAGTGATTCCGGCTAGAAACGTAATAGAATACGCGCTGCGAAAATTCTCCGTCGAATAAATACAAAATAAAAACGGAGGATCCGCTCTAACTTCCTCTCGTATTCTCCGCCTTGGCGAAGTCCCGTCCTCTCCAAACACGGGTGAACTTATTGTCGAAAAAATTCGAGGAATTTGAAAAGTTTCGCGCTGTTCCGCGACAGTTATGAACTCGGTTTACCAGTTGCTCGCGACGAAATACGGCTCGACGGACTTTCCTCGAGGGGGAGTAGGGGCTTTTCGTAGCGGAGAGGAAAAAGGAGGAGTTTTTGTCAGTCGCGAGCTGGTATCACGTAACCAAGCTTGACATATAACGCTTTAACTTAATTAGCCAGGCAAATTGTATAAGGTAACTTCGTATAATGTACTTGGAGTTTACGCGGGCGTCGTGCGACGGCACAGAAGCCCTGAAATTGCTCATTAATAGCGGCAATAACGTTATAATTACCGTGGCACGCGTGAACTGGGCCATAGTCTCCTATCTTCGAGACGGAGGAGGCGCACGCGCGAACCTGTCATTTAATCTCGAAGGAATCCGACGCCCACCACCTGCAGCCAGGTAAAATTGATACTCGCTTCGTCGAAAATGGCGGTTTCGAGGGCAATACTACTCCGGGGGTGAAAAATGTATTTATCGCGCGGAGTACTCCGCTTTAATCCCCTCGCGTGGAGCCACTTCGACCACTCCGAACCCGAACCTTTTTTACGGATAAAAAGAATATTCCTCTGGTGTTATTTAGGGCGAGCGAGATCGAATCGAGAAATAATATTTACGTGAGTATTTAAATTACGACGGGGATGTTCATTGGGAATACTCCTGGCAGAGTTCGTTTAAATCGGCTAAGCATTGTCTGGATAACATCAGTCGGTCGCGAAAGACATAATAAACTTAATACGGGACCCAATTCAATATTTTTTTTCCCGCGATACCGTTTGATATTTTGATTAAATTATTCGCGCAAAAAGAAGAACGAAGCTACGAAGCGTTGATCTCATTTTGGCCACTGGCTATATAAAGTATATTCTAGATGATGAATCGACGTTTGCTGTTAATACGACAACTTTTACACGAATAATTACATAAATATCGAACAATGGAACTAGTGGAAGATATATCGCGTCGCGAAATAATGAACCGAACCGTTAATTAATTCGAAGGCACACCGAGATTGTATCAGCGCGGAGATTAAAACGATAATTTATCCAAAGTTGCTTCGCACTTGGAGCGTCCCATTCAAATTCAAAGTTAACCCCCCCCTTGAATACGGAATTTACAGCGGGGCGTTATTCTTCGAAACTTAAAATCGATCTCGCCACAAATAACGCGACGCGAGAGACGGCTTTGGGATAATATTTCAGAAACTTCAAACAGCCCCTGTTAAAAACTTCTGCCGCCTAACTTACGCTCTTAATCCTTGGCCTCGGAAATATCCGGTCCAATACGGTCGCCCGTATCGGGGAAAGAATATTGAATTAATATCGGAAGGGAGCGATTCTTCTCCCCGAGAAGTCGCTCGATTCAGCGCGGACCCGTGACGCGATTAAATATTTAAATTGTTGGGAACGATGCTGCGATGTAGGGAAATCGGTGACGCTGGTTGATGGCTATTGTCTCTGTTGACCCATTAATTAACGCTGCTTCGTTTTCAGAACATTCGAAGGTATTTCTTTGCCGATGTTACGTTCTATTCGAATATTTTAACGTTTTCAAGGAAGTCGAGACTCGAAGACGGTGATTTAATTTCAAGCGTTAAAAACATTAAAAGTACGCGGAGGAACGTCGTAGCGTCAGGCTCCGAAATCTACTGTCTGAGTAGGTTTGGGGTAGTTTTTGATGGGGCGGGAATATTGAATACCGTTAATCTAGAAAACTGATGTTCTTCCACGGAAAAGAAACAATTGGAAGTAATGTATTCATCGAGATTGGTGCAAAAAAAAAAAACACTTTTTGGACCATTACAGTTTTCGAGGATCAAGACGTCCGTTGTAATCGCCAGACCAAGGGCTACCTACGATAAAAAATCAACCCGATCCAAGGGTGTCCCATTTTTTTAAACTCGACCAAAAAATTAAAGAGTGCCTCCTGCCTCTATTAATTTCTTACTCGAAACCCCTGTAAAATGAAAGCCCAAAGGACCGCAAGCACAAAAATTACCTCGGCATCTTTCTGTCCCTTTTTAAGCCACACAGGGGAGAGGTCGCCATCTGGCCCCAGTTATTTGGGCGCAGCCATCCAATAAGAAGCGAAACGTTGGTTTTCTCGCTGGAAAAAAAGCCTTAAAGGTGTCCATTACCGGTGCTTTTACCTTAATTGCAGCTCGCGTGCGAGTAACAGCGTTACTGCGCGGCGCGCGACTCGCGTAGCTAACTGGTAATATAAATATTTAGCCAACGGGAAGCAGAAACCGGCGGGCGCTTCGGGAGCCTGTCTAATACAGGGAAATTTCTGGCCCGAGGGCCGAAAGTTGCCGCCGGGAAGTTTAGTATAATGACAAATGGAACTCGACGCGGAAGTTAGAACAGAAACTAACGCGGCCTGACGCAAACGATACTTCGTCCATTCCTAAAATTAACGTTCAACGACTCGCCAACTCCTGCGCCCGAGCGAAACGTCGCAAGGACCGTTTGCTCGGGGTTCAAGTAACGACCGATAAACATTCGCTGATACTTTATCGGTTCAAGTACCAAACTTGTCGAATATCTTATCGGGCTAATCGACTCTTTGCACGAACTTCCTGAAAATAGACGATTTTTATCGGTTCGTTCTCGAATCAAAATTGTTCAACCGAAATGTAACGGAGCACTGGTTGCTTTGGAGGGACGGATCGATAATTTTTTTAACAATTTACTGCGAAATATTATTTAGAACTACGTAGACGCGGAATAATACGGAATAATGCAACCTGATGCAACATAGTATAGCACGGAGACAGCATTCCAGAATAATATAGACCGATACAAAAAGATACGGAATGATGCAGTATAGAACTGCATAAATACACAATAATGCATTATAGTTGGAGGCACTGAAGGAGAGATATAAAGCAATGTAAAGACAAATGCGATACTAGAAAATGATAGAGACTGAGTACAGTTAGTGCCCTAGAAAATCGACCACTGTTCGCGTAGATTGATTCTTTTCGCAACAAATTCATCCGTTTCGGAATCGAAACCCGGCTCGAGCGAGTTGGGAGGCTGAAAGATGACGAAGTGCCCAACTAACGCAATTAACCTGGTCGAAGGTGACGGCGCGGCTGGGCTGGTAAGCCATTAAAAGCATACTCACGGTGTAACAAGATCCAAGCACGTCCTGTAATTACCTGGGACCATGAAAGGTCCTCGATTGGCGATTCGGTGAAAGCGGCAGGAATCAAGTTACCTGGCCCCGTTCGCGATTTGGTTTTACCTGCGGCGCTGCTTGCAAACCGATAATATCGAAATTTCAATGACAGGAAAATTAGGCTGGCAATGAACAGCCTGGAATTTATTTAAATACGGAAGAAATTCAGAAGAAGCCAGTACTAAAATTAGAAAAAAAGAAGAAATTCTTTACACCACGTTATTACTGTTGTCCTGAATGCAAAATTTCGCAGATGTATTGCCATTTCATCGTATTTAATATCGCACAAAAATCTTGGTCGTAACATTCTTAATTGGAATATTTATTATCTTCGTAAATGTCGTGTATTATTCAATAACCTCTCGTTTAACACTCTGGATATGCGTGTTCATATTACTTAAACACAGAAAATATCCACGAGAAGTCACGACTAAATCACTACTAAATACTTTGCACTTGGCAAAAATTCTCAGCAGTCTGCTATTGGAATGGAGTACGAAGCACGGGTATACGCACGAGGGTAGAAAATAGAGAAGCGAAAGGTCGCGTGCGGGTATATCGAAGACGTTGTAACTCTTCGTACGTTTTATCGTCGCCATAAGCACGCCACGTGGCGAGTTCTCATGACATGGCGCGCGTGCGACTACTTTGTATGCAGATAACGTCCGATTATAACATATACCTGCGGCTCGCGATAATTAACCTTCGTTAATCTACGAGCAAACACGAAGCCGCATCAGCAGCCGCGTGAACGTCAATATTTATTCGATAGATTCTCGTTTAATATGCGAACGGATACATTCGACGCTAGCTCGAACAAACACGTGACTCTATCGCGGGTTCGTGATCTCCTCGTATCGAAGAGTGTCTGAAGATCACGTTGGGAATTATTTAATTAACGCGTAAAGTATCGGTGCACCACTCAGGCGACAGCGAGATAAACATTTCCTTTTATTTTCTATTTTGGTATTCAACTCGGATCGAACGTTACGTGACGTATTCGCAAATGAAGTTAAGATAAAGCACACTGTAATTTTGCAAAATAATACTGTGCGTCGATGGAACGAAAGCAGCTGCAAAATTAGAAAGGAACGTGATACCGATCCCATCCTCTGACTGTTCCATTAGTAGAACCGGAAAGGCCGTATTTAGAGAAGATCCGAGGCAAAGGGCATTATTAATGAGATCTTTCGCGTTAAGACCCTTTGAGAGCATTAAAAGGTATCTGGAAAGGATGAAGGTAATTCTAAGACTCCATCTAAAAGGAATAGTAAAATGAACAGGCTCTGCTATTAAAAATACTCGAGAAGAAACTGAAATTGAAGCAAGAGAATGTTAAATGTTGACGTATCAAAAATGAAACGACGAGAGAAATTTACAGCAAGTTTTAATCGACTCTGCTGAGTAGAGTCTACTCGCGTAGAAACAACAAGCCTGGATATCCCGTCGCAAAAATAAAGAAGACGATCGAAAATAGTTTCCGAACGTTTATGCATCCGCACATGAAATAGACGTTACCGTTTCCAGAGAGCACAGTCTATACAGTCTCTAGGGGATGATTTGCATGCTTTGCACTATGAAATGTTATTTAACGATGAATTTCGGTAACATCCGCGGTGAATTCTAACGCCGAACCGCATTAATAACGATCCACGCTCGCGTCACGTGCAAATGTCAATTTCGCTTGCACTAGTTGCGCGACTGTTTTCCTTTCCTTAACAAAAGTGTATCAAAGGAGATTCGAATGAACGGTTACCGGATCCTATTTATACTTTTCAAAGGAATTTCCATCGCCGGTTCGAGTGGCCAGAATTTCATATAATCGATTCCTTAATTTTCTCCATCTAACCCGGCGCTTTCCGAAGTTGCTAAATTCCACGCGCATAACATTTCGCACCTAGAGGGCGCACAGTCGGGAATTACAATTTCATGAATTCGAAATCTGTTCGGCCAACTTCTTCCAGGGTACTTCGCCGAAGCCCAAGGGATTCTATTTTGTAACATTTGCAACAGCTTGCACGGAGAAGCGGTGAATCGATGGAAGAACGTCGTATACTTGCGTCGAGATCATTCTCTGGAACAAAGAACCGTCGACTGTAGCCGCTTCCCGTATTGTTATCGTTAGAAGATGCTCTTAGTAAAGTTACCGAGCTTGTATATGAAGTTTTGCGAAACATACAGAGCCTTCTTCGGTTTCCTTCGTTATACTTCGATTCCCGTGATCATTAACGTGTGTAAACAGACTACTTGACCTAATTACGGAGACTTTTGAACCAGCCTGTATTTTCCAGACGCATTGCTCTTGCGAACAATTCATTCGATGTTCATCGATCGCGTACATGCTTGACATTATTTTCTAACGAAACTGACGTTTTATTTACCGAACGAGCACGAATCGATTCGTTCATGGAAAACGTCCTTGTGCCGTAAGTATTCGTAAAAATGAATCGATAAATGCGCAACGATTCGCACGCGATATTTCCATTTATTTAAAATGTTACCGTGGAAGAACGATGCAGTTCGAGAGCATGCGACGATCCTTCTTGCGTCATTTTCGAATAGATTTTAAAGTCTTCAATTTTTTTTATAAAAGTACAAGAACTGACGACGACGAAAACCGTGTGGGTGTATTTTACAAACAGTAACAATTAAGTTACGTCATTTTTGGTATAATAATTAATTACACGTTAGCGAACGAAAAGAAAATATCGCCAGACGTTCGCGATGTTACATTTTATTCCAGCACCCCTTGCATCCCGTTCAAAACGTCTAGCAATATTTTTTTACAATACGCTATGCAATTAATTATTACACCAAAAATCGTCGGCTTCAAAGTGACATCACAATATTTGTTTTGTAAAAATACATGCACGTGCCACTGTTTCAACCACGATTTTCGTAATCGTCAGTGTATCTATCTTCACAAAGAAAAGTATTCTCGTTAATTATTTTCGTTTAGAAATTACGTAAGTAAAATTGTCAAGGTCTCTTAGACCGGTACCAGCGTTATTCGGTTCGATTAGAGCCGCAGTTCCTCATTTCTTTAATCTTTTTGTTGCAGGACCCGCATCGCCATTACCTGATCTGGCGGGATACAGCCGTTGCGGGTACGCGCTCGTGTTGAAGGGGTTGGTTTTTCCCCAGTGGAAGAGGCGACCCTTGGCTGTCATCGGATCCAGGCTCTTCCTTTATCCGGGTAAGCGTTCCACTCGAGATTCCACCAATCCCCCTGCCTCCCACCGGAATAAGAAACAGTCGGTAAGAAGAGAGCCTGAGGCCTGTCGTACAAGCAAAAACCGAACGGGGACGTCTGCCAACTTTATCTCTCTCGTTGGCTGGCTTTCTTACCGCTGCAATTATTGAAACATACGTCATCGGGGTGGAGGTCGAGGAACGGCATCCATGAAATCTCAGGCGTTCGAATCGCTCTGAAGAATTGATACGTCGAGGGTCGTTAATGAAACTTGTGTTAACGAAACGCACAGTTATTTTCAGGTAAAGTTTATCGTCGGCTGGGAACTTGCGACGGACTGAAATTCGGGGGAAAAATAATTCGAACAACGTGGATTGAAACATCATTTTTTTTTTTCATATCCAACTCCGTTCTCGAGGAAATTGATTCTCAATATTCGTAGAACGCATGGTGGATTCGACGCGATTTCGCTTTGTACGTAGATAGTAGACCAGAATTCATGGGATATCCGCGGTAGAAGGCGGTTCTTTGTGTAAAAATATTTCGAAAATGTGCAACGAAGCTTTTCCGCGCGGGGCCTTTGTTCTCGAAAAAAGCTGATTTCGAATATTTCCGGGACTCGTGTTGTGGCCACTTTAACCAGCAGCGAAATAAAAAGGTGAAACGTACGGTGACGTACCTCGATATCGATGAACCCAGACGCGAGTAGAAACAGAGAGTAATAGTCTGACGCGCCAGCCAAGCTGTACATTTCATTGCACGCGTGCTCCACAAACATTTCAATTCAATTTTCTTACAAACCGTTTGCGCTCTTTGTTTTACCTACTCCACTATCTTTGCTTTACCTAGATCCACGGTCGCATGCAATTAGTTTCAGAGTGGTTTAAAACTGATCGGTAGAGAATAAACCTCCCACATGAAAATTTCATAGCAAATTTCTTATCCATTTTTACACGTAAAACCACTTTCGCGCCAAAAACGTCCCTTAAACAGCCGATATATTCGAAAATGTCGTAGTACCTCTTGCTCGCCAAGAAATAACCGAAATCGATGACCAACCTCGAACGCAATCTCGGTACATAACACAGTTAATAATCAGATGATCTCCACGCGTCTCGAAGGAACGGGTCGGAAACAGATCGCGTAGAGTTTTTGGATAAGGACGTATCGACGAAGAGGAACATCTTTCCCTTCGAAAGTTCCTTATCGAGCAGTAAGATTTATCTTCAACTTTGATTTATCTTCAACTTTGATTTATCTCCCGGGCAAGAAGAAGAAGAAGTGGAAGAAGCTGGCGCTCAATTGTCTGAGCTGCAGCCACTCGTCGAGGGCAGGAACATTACCGATACAAGTAACTCCGTGACTGATAAGTGAACTTTAAATTGGATTTCTTTTCGCGAATACGGGCCACGGACGGTTCAACTTCCGCCGCGTTAGATGCGAATGCCGACGGCGGGAATAAAAGCATCCATTCCGGAAGTCCCCAACGTGGAAAATGAAATGGCGGATTCGTGTTTCACGGTCCACTCGGCTGTCAGTTCTTGCGGACCGCGTTCGTAAGAGATCAACTGTTTCGAGAGAGGGAATATTAATGTTTATACGTACAATTTCAGAATACTAGACCTATGTTGGATTCTTCCTTCGACTATCGCACTATTTATCGTATGAATGAATAGTTTCACCGCGAAAGAAATATTCAAACATGATACTCCATTTTTCCGCAAAAAATAATTCATAGGGAACCTCGATGCAGCGACACTTCCAATACAGCGATTCCTCCTGCTCCTGTCTTTCGATACAATTATAAATCATGAAGCTGTCGGGCTCGATAAATCGTGCTCTACGGCGTCGTTGACAGTTTTTTATAGAATTAGAATCCTCCGCCGTTTACGTAAATGTTCCCCTGTCTCGTGGCAGCTCTTCCAGGAGATAAAAGAACGTCAGTCTAGGGTGAAACGAAAACATCCATGGGTCGATCCCGTGTATCCGATGGCTTGGACTACACCCCTTTCTCCCTTCTCCGTAGAACACCACGATTTATCTACGTCCTGTCCTTTATCCTTCCCGTAGAACGATCCTGTCGCCATCCCGAGTGCGTGCCGCGGATCAGGAATTTCTTTCAGCGAGGAGATTTATCGTCTTGACGTGCAATTACGGCTTCAAACATACGGATCAGTCAGATTCTCCCTGGAGTAACCTTGAATAAAAAATGACGGGCGTAGGAAGCAACGTGTTGCAATTAACCTCCTCGTTCCTCAATTTGTCTCCTTGAATTTAAAGAACATACTCCTTCGCATCGTAGCACTGTGTAACTTCGATTCTTCGTTCCTTGTCAAGCGAACGGTAATGTTCGTTAGAACCGTCAGTTTTCAATCGAATCGATTTCAAATTGGATCGTTGAAGCCTCTTGGCAATGTTCACGAAATGTTGGCAACAAGCTGAAATCGGACGCTGCAGCCTTTCTAAAGCCACGAATACCACGTTCACTGCAAAACTACTCGCGAAAATTTATACGAGCCTAATACTACATTTCTGTATAATTGGAACTTATTTTTGTCGAATTTAAGCGAGTCGTTACTCTTGCAATTTCTCCAAATTCGTGAATCCTATGGAAATTTATTTTCTTCGACATCTCGTCTTCGTAATTTATTTTCTTCGACATCTCGTCTTCGTAATTTATTTAATTTCTTAGTGAAATTTTAGCGAGTTAAATTTAGACTTTCGAATCAAAGTTTAATTACCTCTAATTATTTAATCGTCGCGTTACGCTACTCGGTACAGTTCAATTCCTCGAACGAGGAATTCTTCAGAAGGTAAGGAAATTTAAATTCCGTACCTCCTGCGGCACTCATGATCAGACGTGACGATGAATACCTGATGCAATTATTCTCGACTCTCGACCGGCCGACGAGGAAAGGTCGCTGGAAGACAATCGGCGACTAAATCGCGAAGAAGCTTAAACCCGAACGAACGAACCAGCAATAGCAAGCTAGATAACCAGACGGAGATCGTTGGAAGCCAATCATGGCTGTTTGCGCCCCGGACCTATTGCGACTACTCGCAGCAGGAACACGGACGACTCGGCCGATTGTAAATTGCATCCTGGAAAAACAGCGCGTCCGTTCGTCGGATAAAACTGCGGAAAAACGAAATGTCTTGTTCCGAATTAATCGATCGCGACGGTGCAGGAAACGAGTGAATAAAACAGAAACGACGTAAACGATCGATCGCGGCGCGGTGCTGTTTTCGAGAGGTGACGCGCAAAGGTTAATTCTATTAGCCGATCGAGATGGAAATATCGAGCATCCGGGAAAGGTGGAAAAGTTCGCGTGACGCTTAGAATCGGAGGCCGGCCAATATCGGTCAAATTATTTATCTGAAAAGTAACGGAACGAATATTGTACATTCGTTACATTGTCGGTCTCAATTATTCGAAAAAAATGAAGAATTTCACACTTTCCACTCCTAACAGTCGTCGCTAATAACCGTATTTAAGGCGTTGATGGGACGTTGAATCTATACGAGAAAGAAAACTATTGTATTCGGCAATTTTTTATACGATCGTTGTCAAGGTTCGTCATGCAACGTCTCGATCAGTCTGTGAAGCAATTGTTTCTGGATTAACGATTTTTTATATCTCGCTATCAGCTGACAATCATCGAGACAATTTGTATTGGACGAAATTGGTCGATAACACGAAATCCCTGGCGAAAAGAGCCATTTATGGAAAGAATAAAAACAAAAACAATCTGAAATAGTCTCGTTCTAAAACTGCCCGAGAGGGAAATGGAACCACGAGAGGAGGAGAAAAACTGCAACTTCTATGTTTTCCATCGCATTGTGTGTCATTTATAGCCCTGAAAACATGGAACGATCCTCGACAGACGAGAAACCGATGATTTCATTCTGGTCACGTTCGGCAAAGCGACGCTCAACTCCGTTGTCATTCGATAAAAATGTTCGAATCAATGGACGTTTGTATGTATTCGGTGGCGTTCGCCTCGCACGGACCAACGTAGGCCGTAAAATGGTCGCGGCACGCTAAGGGGACGCGAAGTACCTTTGTAAATATCGCTTCGATGCGGGTGGAAAACGTGTTAAGTCTACCGGAACACTCGATCCCATTTTCCTGGGAATTACTACTTACTTACTTGGATTTCCTTTCTCGTTACAAACGGTCGCAAAAATAACCCATGGTTGTAACAATCGCAACGAATATCCCGTCGCGTAAAACATTCTACGTAAATACTGTTGGAAACGTTGGTTGCGGTTCTCTCACCGCGCCTTCGTTTATTGTAAACCATAATTCAACGGCAGCGACAACACCAGTGTAATACAACGTATAATTCCAGAACGTTGAAAATTAGGCATGTAGCATAATACCTGGACGCCAATTACGAGCGGGAAAGTACAGAATGATTCTCCCATTTCAAAGGTTGGAAATTGTAAAATTGCAAAATCAACAATTGTATAATGCTCTTTTGCATAATTCCATTCTCTCTACATAACCATGTTCCTCCCAATAAACCTTTGTCGGTCCAGAACCATTTTCCTTCGTTCCTTAACCATGGCTACAGGTATTTATTACGAATTTTTTTAAAACAATGTAGTAAACGGATCTTAACGAAACCTACAGGCTCTTTTACTGAATATTTGCTGATAAAAAAATTGCAGGCTCTACAATCTCTGCAAATTCGTAACTTCACTAGTGAGAGTGAACTCTACATGACCCCTGCATTGTATTAATACTTTTTGCAGTATCTCTTGCTTCTCATCTATAGGGGCCAGCTGGCACCCCTCTAGCTCGGGTACCTCGGGGTTGCTGAACCCGTACTGTAGCTTCAAAAAACACCGCTACAGTACCTGAGGGCAGGAATTCCGTCGAACGCTATCGCAAATTAAATGTCGGTAAAAGGATCGACACGACTCACCTCCTAATTATGTCGGCGAACCAACGCGAAAACCGCAATGCGCCCAGCGAAACGCCGAGCAAGATTCACGGATCCCTTTTCGTTCTCTGTTGCGGCCGCGAGAGTCAGGAAGTAAATAAGTTTGCCGTGAGTGATGTCTGTAAAGTCGCAGAACACCGAGATCGTTCCGGGGAGGTTATTTGCTGTTGATTCAGCACGCTCGCCGATGGTGAACACCTGTTACCAGCCAGCCGTCTCGAGTTTAATCAAGCCTCGGATCCCGAAGGAGCGGCCATCAAAGCGGGTCCTCCTTTAAACGACGCGATGTTGCGGAAAAGCTGAATTTAGAGTTGCCCACTGGCTGCGGGATGGGCTTCTACGCCGACATTGGACGAGCGTCCGCTGTGAAAATTCGTGCCAGTGGCCACTGGAGGCTACTCGAGAGTTGGTTATCGAGCTGCGATGGTATTCCTCGGATTTGTTAGGGTGTGAATAGTTCGTTCGTAGTTGTTGGGTAGTTAGACACCTGGTTTTTGAATGATTAACACGATGGTGTCTCATTTCTGTCTTACGAAGTCAAAGAGTCCAAGATTGGGATAGATCGGTGATTCCTTCTTTGGAAAATGTTCAAAAGAGGAAATGAGACAAACATGTCGGCAAACTTCAGATTCATTCGAAGCCTAGAGTTTTGCCCATCACTGGGATAGAACAATAACAGAGATTAAACACAATACAGTAGCAACTCGCGTTGATGAACGCTCTACAACCTTCGAACCAAGTCAGACACTTTTCCAACCCCAGTAAAACAACAACAAAAAATTCAACCCCCCATCTACATTTCCACAGCGCAATAATCATTCATCCAGATGATCCACTAAACTCGATTCGTAAAGCCTTGGAACTCGTAGCCAAACAGCAGAGAAGCCTACGAATCGGCGGGAGATTTTATTTTTCCCCGTGGAAATTGAATTATCGTCGCGTTCTCGTTCGGTACCGCGGAAAAAGTAACGCGACTCGGTCGATTTGCGTGAGTGGTTATAAATTCGGGGCGATCGATGAATATTCATACGGTTGCTCGGCTGTTTTACTATGTCCTATTTTGTTTCGAGGGATTCGACGTTCGTAAGAAAGTATTTTTCGCGCGAGCGCGGATTGGCCATCTCCGTATCCGGCGGAAGGTAAAAATTCCACGTAACCGACATTCGGAGTCGATACAAGCTTCGGTGACTCGCAAATTGCGTTAACGAGTGATCAGTTTAGAGCCAACGGAGGAAAATGAATTTACTCGCGGAAGGTTGCAGAAGGTGCTTCAGAAAGTGTTCGCTCGAATTTCTACATCGTCGAGTTGAGATGCTTTCTTTTTCTGGGGCACAGTTAGATGTAACGTTACCGATAGTCGCTCTCACGGGCAGGAATATTCAGGTGGATATCTCCGTTGCTTTCAAAATTTCATTTGCCATAAATATCATCAATAAAATGTTATATACATTTTTATTTTGAAAGCGTCGATAGTCGGGGTGTCGTAAAATTAAAAGGGATGATCGATATCTCGGTTACCAGCGATCCTACATAAAATTAGTACACCACAGAAAAATTTGAAAATTTCATTCCCGATATCTTCCGTGATGCGTGTTTTTGCTGTCGAAATAACGATAATCGAGATATTGCGGATTCAAAGGGAACGGGGGTGGTGATCGACGAATCGAATTTACCAGCGAACGGAAGAAGCATGCCGGCAGGTCTCTCGAGTGTTTTCAGCTTAATCGAGTCGTACTCCCACTGTCATCGAAAAGTTTGATCCTCTAATGAGTGGCTCGCTTAAATTCATTTAACTGCGATGCTCGGGTCCCGCGCGAATACCTCTTGGCGCTCGCCTCCGATAGTAACCAGTTTTAATGCATTCTATAAACTCCGCGCTTGGTCGTCAAAGGCAAATAACTCTGGTGTCGGTAAACGAACTGTTTGCAAAGGTCCTCTCTATACGTTTAAAATACCGACGAAGCAGTTGTACGTATAACGAAAACCCAGTTCGATTTAATAACTCCGACATTCGCCCTAATAAAACTCGTTCGATGCAAGAGGGTTGAATTGTAGGCAATTTATCTCGGTACAGAACTTTGCCGCAACTTCACGCGTTGGTTTGAGATTAGAAGCAATTGGCCATCTATCTGTGCGCAACTAATTGTAAATGGTTCTTGAATGCAATCAACGACTGATCGATGCGAATCCGTCTACTGGTTCGTTGGAGTAAAATTTTCCGAGTTGACCGACTCGAAACGAACTATCCGTCGCTCCGAATAAATATCGATCGGTTCTAAACGCAACTGATTTTAACACCTGGAGCTCTGTACAAATGCGCAACGACGGGCAAAAGGGTTGTGACGCGCCGTTGCAGGATCGGAGGCGCGTCATCCCATGGGAAAATCCACCGCGGTAAGCGCAATGATGAACATTGTAATCGTATCAGGAACCGCAATTATGTAGCGCGTTGTCAATGAGGAAACGAGCAGCTTTTTGCCAATTTACAGCCCGGATTAGGGGGAACTCGTTAAACCCGAATGGCTTCACCGACGCTAACTGTCGTTAATCGGAACGTAGTTGCCATTGATGCCAGCGGGACCACAAAATTTGTTTCTGAGTCGTTAAAGGGACGAGGTTCGCTGACTCGAAGCAATTCCTAATTGAAACTGACCGCGGTCGTAGTTTAAATCAGCAAACCGCGGAGATTTAGTTTCCTGATTACACGCCCTCTGTTTTTAATGATCGGATCAACCCTGCTTCGTACACTCTCGCGAACGGGAGTTAATTCGACGTGTTTCGATTAGTTTATCGAGAAATATTCGCGCCAGTGAATTCGTCCTAATCGGAGAAACGCTCGCTATCGTAATCTATACTTTTGTACCATGCTCCCAAAGTTAAGTTGGAAGCACGGTACTTTTATATACTAATACTACAAAGAGGTAGAATTTATTTGTACGTGGAGGATGATCTCTGAAAGCACTGAACCAATTCTAAAAATTTCTCAGTAATAGAAAGCTTAGTTCCTCGGTGACATAGGTTACAAGGTTTCGGTTCGAAATTTCAGTATTTGTAAATACAGTTGTGGGCGTTGTGACATACTCGCGATAGGAAATATCGATCGAAACATCCGAGTTACGGAAAATAAAATTATCGCGCCGCGTTAAATTTAGAAGAGCAAAGTGATTACCCATGGAGCCGATGCAACCACATCTCTCATCGGGTAAAGCGTTAGCATTCGAAAGAAGAGTTTTCAGGAATGCTTAATAATGAGCCAGAGGGCTGATAGAGCCTGTACTGGAAAGCTTTTCGAGAAGTTTTAATTGCCAGCATTCTTGGTTTGCTCCACTTGCTACCCCCCTCTTTCCGGTCACCTTGATGAGGTTACTGATGAATCGAATAGCTCTACTTCGTTTGAATGAACTTCCGATAAACTTCCCGTTTTTCTTCGCTGTTTCTTCCTGCTGTTCGTTAAATCAACCCACCTCCGTTCAAAATGGCTGCTCGCGGATTGTTCGGTTCTTTCGACGAGCTTTCTCGCCCCTCGGAATACCATTTGCATTCTCTGCATATTACAGCGTAATCTGTTTCTTCTTAGAGTCGACGGGAATCGTTCTATAAATTTTCTGTAGGAGCTTATTAGTTTCTGTATGTTTAGTTTCCAACCAGACACTACATTCGTCATTAACGATTTCATTTCTCGTAATTAAATTACAAAGAATTTATTTTTATCGTTAAACACAAGGTAGAAATGCACGATGTCGCGATGTTTCTGTCGTTCACGATTATATTTCTTCCAATGAAACATCAAAGAATTTATTTTTCTTGTTAAATACAAGGCAGGAATGCGCGGTGTATCGCAACGTTTTTACTCGACTCGTACAGAATATATCGTGCATCACTATTTACGTTTGCCGTCGTAAAATTAATCGAGAACTTGCACATTACAACCCCGCGATACGCGTATAGACACGAAACTAATTAAAAGCGAACTAAAATAAAGAACGGAAGTACATTTAAAAATATACCGAAAATAAATGCCTCGCCAGAGTATTCGCGCGTTTTACCGAGCAAAATTGTTTTCGTGCGCGCACAAATCACGAGCGATAATTAATTTTCTCCCGGGTGAACGCGCGAAACTCAAGGTCCCGCGTGGATTGCTCGTAAAGTGTGATGTTGAGTTACGTTGCCCCCGAAAATGATAACGAATATAAACGTTGGACGCACAGCTTTCAAACAGGACTGCATACGCCACTTTACAGCGCTGTAAATTTGCAGTTCGTAGTGCTAAATGATACTGCGAACTTTGAACTGGTAATTGAACACTTTCGTCTCAACCTGATGGACACTACTGTCTACGCTTCGAGGCCAAGAAATTTACTGAATTCGGAATCGTGACTTTTTTTGGTGGGAGGAGGGGACTAAATAGACCTAACCCAGACCTAACCCAGACCTAACCCAGACACTACTGTCTACGCTTCGAGGCCAAGAAAATTTACTGAATTCGGAATCGTGACTTTTTTTGGTGGGAGGAGGGGACTAAATACTCCAACTTATTATTGCTAGCTTTGAACTTTGACTCGGACACTTTATCTCAACACTTTATCTCAACACGATGGATATTAATGACTACGCACGCTTCGATTCCGCGCCGGTGTCAAAAAGCTCAAGAATTTCGGCGCGCGACATTTTCTGCGAGGTGATATCGATATCAAACGGGCAATTAGTGGCGGGCGCTCGGACGATAAATTTCCAGGGATAAACTGTTCTCCGGGTTTTTTTTCACGCCAACGAACGCAGCTCGGCCGCGTCATCTAATAACACGGAGCTACGAATGGCAGCCAGGCCATTGATATCCGGGCGAATACGGATTTAAATCGTTCGTTTCACGGGCGCGTAAACCGCGCCTAACTGTCCGCGGTTTGACAACGTGCTTGTCAGCGTGATCAAATTTCGTCGACAGTTTTCACCGAAACACCGATGTAAATCGGAATTTACTTCATGATGCGCGCGGTGGCCGGGACGGAATTAAAGGGGTGAAAAAACCAGCCGTGATTCTTAACTCGATCGCGTTATTAGATAGAGGAACAAAATACAATGTCCATCGAGTTGCCACAGAGTTAATCGAGAGCTGTACTAAATCGACGTTTAAATTGTTGCCCCGCGGTGAATTTAATTTTGTTCTTTAAAGATATTCGAGGCAACGTGGTGGGTATAAGTTCAGGGGTCAACGAAATCTTAATCCAGCGCTGACCGTGACTGGATAATTCCCGCGGAGTTGCGGAATGAAAAGCATCGGATGAATATCCTACGGGTACGCCAGTCGGAATAATAATGTTCCTGCGAGCATTGCGAGAATTGAAATGCGAACTCTTCCCGCGGATCTGTAAATCTTGATGGAGTCCTTTCGTAGCATGCTTTCGAGTGTCAACTCGAATTCGAGCAACCTAAATTGTTATAACTAGCTGAGTGTATCGATATGCATGCGAAGATTCACGTATTCATTGCACTCGAGAAAATTCTTGAAAATTTCGTAATGTTCAACGTTTGAACACGTTGAATATTCCCGTAAGGGAGTCGTCCTTACGGAAGAGGCGAGTTTCGGTTGAAGGTCCGCCGTTAAATATGATACATCAGGTTGCAACTGGTATTTGCTGTGCAATCGACCAACCCTCGGAAATCCCTGTGAAAGGGGAGCTTTTCACTGGCGTCCACGGCAGTATCACAGTAACGAGTCATACGCGTCCCAGTAACCAAATTAAGCCCGTGTGACTACAATTTGGTATCAATCATCTTGATTTCAGCCTGTCCAGAGTCCCGACCGGAATGGATGGAGCTCGCTGGCGGCGGCGGTGCTGTCTGTTATGCGCCGTCACGTCTGGGTAAACTCGTGTTGCGTATCACTGGATTTCCAAGGGTCACTCAGGAGTGTCATCAAACTCCGCAACAAGGGGACGCCCATCATCGCGAAACGCGGCACTTGTATCTCGGTTTTCACCACCCCTGGGACAGGGACCTCTGGAAAAGTTGGATTAAACAGGTAAGTCGAACGAGAGTAAATACCTGTTACTACGGAAACTTCGTTTACGACGGGCATCGGCCACCGAGATCTCCCTTTTGTTCCTGTTTTAACTCGACGAGAACTTCTGCGAACGCGTAATTGCGAGTTTCCACCCAAAAAATGGGAAGAGATGTATTTCCTTAATATTATTCAAAGACGGCGTCCGAAGTACTTTTGCTTTTTTTCGTGCAAGGTCAGCAGCGTGCCGGGGTCTCAGTCGAAACGCAAACGCGTAATTTTCCAGGGCAGCGCATAATCCAAACGCAATCAATCGTCCTATACACGGCGCACGCGATAACAGCTGGCGTTTCACCAAATCACCGGTTGCGTTTGCTGAACTTCTCTTGTACAATTGATTCTTTGTCCGCGAGCATCGCGATACGAGGAACGCGCGCGCGTAATTTCGCGCTGTTGCAATCCATTTTTCCCGGGACCATTATGTCGTTTTAAATTATTTTATCGGTACCCGCGAATAGTTCGGCGAATTGGCACCGATTCGACTCGAAACGGCCATTATTCGCGACCGATCGTTTCCATTCGACGACTCTTCGATTGTTTACACTCGGTGATACGGTTTATTTCGCTATAGTTTCGTAGTTGTTTTTTTTTTTTTTTAAACACTGCAAGGAACCACAAACGTTATATTTTGGGAAAGCATCGTTTAATCATTTTTAAAGTATTTGCGACACGGACACTCTGTATATTTTGCGTTATAAAATCCACCTATTATTTCATAAATGTTACACGCATTCGCGTGTGTTATGCGTTTACACTCTGAGCGATAATATATGTTAATACACCCGGTGATAACGAAAATTGGTGTAATTAAGAGCTTATTACGGTGTCTGAAAATTTCACCTTGATAATACAGATTACGCGAATTATCAGCGGTTTCGGAGACTCAGTTTTACGGTTTAATTACGGCCCCTTGTTAGTCGCAGCGTCAACAACGGTTTATGTTGAAGTTACTGTTACTGTTAACGATATTGGTTGAAAGGAAAATTGTACGGTATGAAAACGGCCATAAAGTTGCCCGCGCGATTCAAGTCGGTTGATGGAAAGAAGATTTATGTCGATAGAAATATCGATGATAGATTTCTTCTTTCTCGCGGGAGAAACCACGCAGTTCTTCGACGTTCGTGTCTCGATCGGTTGTAGTTTTAATCGTCTGTAGTTTCGCTACAATTTCATACGCGGAGATGCGTAAATCGAATTAGCCAACTATTCTCAACGCAGGGAAGCGCGGCATCGCCGTTTTTGGCGTCGCTACTCGATTAAACTGCATCAAAACGCACCGGACGCTCGTGTTCGGCCTCATTTGCGAGCCTTCTGATTCACCGGCCTCTCTCTGTATCGACTCGCGTAACTGAATTATCTTCCATCGTTTCCCGCTTATACGGTATCCCGCGCACTGTCGCCGTTTCCCTTTAGTCACCTTTAAACGCCAACGATACTTGATTTGCGATGGCGACGAAAGGGTTCCGCTCGGCCGCGTATGAATTACCCAACGTCGCGTTCGGGTCGAACGTCGCATAATTTTTGGTCGTAGCTGACCGACATTCCGGTTTAATGGCTCATGGTATTGTGTTCCATCGACCGTTCGTCTGAGGAAGTTATCGGACCAGTTTAACTTTTATCGTTTGGAAGTCGTCGCTGGAACCGCGATCGAGGCACAATTTCTTCTGGGAGAACGCTCCGTGCTAGTCTCAAATTTTTTAATTGCGATCCAACTCGTGATCGTAACTCGATCTTACGAGCTAAGAAGTTTATATGCTCGGCGATCTTTTTTTCGTTGGAGTCTCCTTCAAGTTAAGAATAATCCAACCAATGATAGACAATAATCTACCCCTAAATACGAGCGCGTTCTAAAGCGCAAGTTCGTTCCATATTAAATCGAAACTAGTACTATGCAAATACATGCCAGGACATGTCGTTCATTAGCAGTCCAGAGTTCTCGAAACTCGCGTCCAAATCTGTCGCGAAAACGGGAAAAGTCTTTCCAACTCTAATTGCTGTTCCATGTTCCCTCGTTTAGAAACCGGTTGTATCGTTCGGTCTGTCGCCTCGATTCGAACGCGCGTATAGATTCGCACGGGAGACCGGAACAGAGACCCTTCCCGGACAAATCGTGAAACTAACTTATTAGGAACGAGACCTTGTTGCAACCCTCGAGACCCTTCGCGTCTGGGAACACGAATGTAAATAAGTTGAAAACAAACATTCGACGGGACGTGTACATGACGCTGCAATTTCTAGTCCAAGTCGCTAAGCAACCATCAGATTTCTGTACATCGAGCCATGCAACAGATTCTCCGAGCGTGCTCGTTTAAAATTCAGAACGCTCCAGAGGCGCCTAAAGACGTAATCGAACGAGATTCGATCGAGTCAGGCTCTCCCAAGGCTGGAGGTGGATATCGAAGATCATTATCCACCTCTCAGAACCGACGAACGTCGTTTGTACACCTGTTCACGCGCCATTTGTTTGAACCATGCTCTGACTTGTGGGATTATATCTCCTTGCACCGTGGAAGCCGTCGACTCAACTCTGTTTCGCGACTCGCTCAGGCCGTTGAAAGGATAACGTCGATTCTCCGGCTGCATTCTCGTCGAACGTCGATCCTGCCGGGAATAAAGAAGCTCCGCGGGTTCAATAAGCAGGATGCTCTAGAATTCAATCGGCATCGTCTGCCCAATATTTCATATTTCCCGATATTAGCGGCATGAAACTCGCCCGAGTAGTTTCCGCGTCCATTGCTGGGGAGCACGGGGGCCAATAACTGCAACCGATCGATGACCGGAGTAGGACAAAATATGGGGAGGATCGCGATGGTAGAAGAATGTCTTTCCATCGGGAGAGTGCCATCGTGTATGGCCATGTTTCGGAATCGAGATGTACACGAACGGATGTAGTTTAACTCAAAGGGGTCTTCTACCTTGAAACGCTGGAAGCAGGCGATCGTACCCAAATTTATTTCTTGGACACCGGTGGCCATGGGTCTTTCGAACCTATCAGGGTTTATTTGTACATGTTTCAAGGTGATCTGTATCTTTTTTTTATGAAAGAATATCGAGTCGTTGAAGAAATGTGGTAATTCGAAGATGGCTTCGACGAAGAAAATAGTAGAGTACGTAAACTTCTCAGCTTGTATGATCAAGGCTCCGTCACTTTTTATAATTAATATCAAGGGCTGAAGTTTGTGTATTTATATCGAATCATACAAGATTAAACAAAGGGAAAGAAACGACTACCGGATTACTCGCCGGAAGAACGACTCTGGATCGACTCGGTTCGAGGCCGTGAACTCGAGGAACTCACGCAACGATGAGATTTCTCTGGCAAGAAACTCGTAAAAATGTGAATCGAGTCATTAGACTTGAGCATCCTCCGCGGAGAACAGATCCGGAAAAATAATTTGGAGGTGGAATAAGAATTCCTCGTTCTCAGACGAGGAAACTTCCGACTTCTCCAAAGAAGCGAGTTAAAATTCAGATTCGACATTGAAATGGCGGAACGGTAGGAGTGAACAAATTGTAGGAATTCAGACGAAAACTTATAAACCAAGGTAATGACATTTTGTTATTAATTCAGCTTAAAAATTGTCGCTTGAAAAAGGGAATTACTATGTTTCGAGCCCAACGGAAACGAACTAGTCTATTCGCTCGCCGCGATAGAATGTAAGAACCGAAACGATTAAGCGGGCGACTTAAATCCCGCGAAAGCCTTGACAGACGCGTATTAGCGGCTGTTTCCCCTCGCAGAAGAGGCAAAGCTCGCCCGAGCTCGACGTTTCCTCAGCAAACACCGGCGGCTAATGAACCACGGATAAAGACGCACTCGAGGCTTCCCCGATGCCAAACGGTTCCAACCTTCCGAGTCTTAAGATCCTCCAGCTGTTCAATATCTCGCCTCCGTTTTCCCGGCCACAGAAGATGCTCAATTGTCTTCCCAGACTGCGAGGGTTCCATCCTGGCCTGAATGAAACACCACGCGGCGCGATATTGCTCCAACGTTTCCCAAAACTGTCCCCTGAACTGCCACTTGGGGCTCGCGTAACATTCAAAAATATTTTCTACTCGAATTCAGGATTTTATTTTGTTCGTAGGATGCTTTTAAGACTCTCGAGTCCTTTAATTAGAAATAAAATTGTTCTCTATATCGTAGCTTTGGAATTTTCTTTCTGGTGGCCAAATGTGACCCGAGAATATTTTTGCTGGCAGACCGAGGATGGAGAATCGTCATAGTTCGCGAACAACAGGGTTCGGGATACTCTTCTCAGCTTATCCTAAACGTAAACAAAAATTGTTTATCCCTGGCTAACGCTATCTTTCGCACTTTCTGAATATCGCAACCCCCAGGCTCGTGGTTCATCCGGTTTTGAACGAACGCTCATTTTCGGAATATCATGGAAAATTCGAGCGGGCCGCCGCGAAGGAGAAATATCGCTCATTCTTCTAGGAGTTACCCGGCCAGCTTTCCCCAGAACTCCTTTCAGTCGCGGAAGCTTAAAGTTTAAGTCGGTTCCGATTGTCTGGCAAACATTGACTGTCGTCTCCTGAAAGATTGATTCCAACTCAGAAACTTCGAAAGTCACCTTACCTTCTACGCGTTTTCCCTCTTTTTTTTTTCCTCCATTCGGTGTCCGTGTTCCATTTCGATTATCGTTTAATGTTTGCTCGACGAGTTCGTATTTGTTGTTCTTCTGTAAAGCGTTGGTTCGTGTTACCAACCGAACAGAATTTATCGAATAATTTCGATAATCGACAACGTTCCCCTTTCCGAATTCAACGTGTGCGCAGTTCAGTTACGAGCGGTAAAGTTATTAATATTAACATGACCTGGACTCGATCTAGCACAACTAATCAAACAAACTAGAAATTACACATGGTGTTTCTGAAACAGGTGGTCAAACTTCAACGGCATACGTACGTTTGCTTGTTCTATTCGTAACGTTCTTAATTTCGGCTCTCTTTAGCGTACCACGAATAATATACGCGAAATTAAAATACGATCATTCTTTGTTAAAAATTCGACGGGAGAATGAAATATTCAAATGTAGCAAATACGAAAATGAAGGTATCTCGAATCGACGGTGAATTAATATCGGTTAATCAAACGGGTTAATGAAACAAGTGAAATATGGAACGTTATTTCGCCGAAATAATCAACGATTTCGAGCCGCTATATAACTAACCCAAACTAACGAAACAACGTTCTTTGTTTTCCATGGCGGAAAAAGTAGGAGAATATTTTCGCGAGGAAACCGGAATTAAAAATTAGATGGGAAATTAAATTGGCCGTGGCTGAATAGATTTTCTTTAGTGAAAGGCGCAGGGTGGTTTTCTTGTAATGGGATTCTTAATTGAAATTGGCAACTCGTTTAATCCCTCGTCCTCCCTCGATCCGACAAAATGGGTTTAACGATTAAACTCTTCGCAATTTAACCAAGTACCCCCACGAGGGCTAATGAATAAATAACACCTGACAAATAGAGAGAAATAGAGATTAAAGCAGAAAGCCAAGAAGAAATACGATATAACGAACGTTATTTAAACAAAAATTAAAAATAGAGAAGCGAACGAATCTCTGTTGACCAACCTAATAGATGCTATGGAGCTAAAATGAAATAATACTTTTGATAGGCAGCATTGTTTTGGTAGATAATTTCGTGTTGCTAGCCTGAAGTCTAAAATCATGGGATATCTATTGGTAATAAAAATAAACGAAGAAAAGGAATTTCGTAACGGTGGAAATCGTAACGAAGAATCTCCATTGTTCCTGCATTTGGATAATGTTACACGACACCTCATCCGCGTTCAGAAGAAATCAGCGTACCGTACCAGACCTCGAAGATTCCCTCGCAGAGAAAATAAAAGATTGATCCGCGCATCATGAATAACTACCAGTGCCAGGAACCAATAACGCTGAACGTTCGCGTATCGTTCGACGAAGAATAAAAGCAGTTCCACCCCCGCTGACTCCTTATCTTTTCCTCGTCTGTCGCCAATACCCGTCGGTAGTCCCCCTTTGCGTGATCTACATTTGGATATTAAAGTTTGTTCATCGTGATTTCATATTCAGGCTGTGCCTTTAGGCCAATGTTTGCGCCATTCCGAATTCCCAGCGTCGCCTCGCCAGGACCTTGGCTCCGTCGGTTTCTCATCCCTTCGAAATCAGTCCCATCAACTATCGCCTCCTTTCCTCTCAATCGTCGATCTTTTCGACGTTACGCCACGAATTTCCACTCGACGAATCCGCAGACCCTCCGTGATTTTGTGCCGTCTATTAATCCCTGCGACGAATCCTATCCGGAAGCTCAGATACCGCGATTACAAAATTTTTCATAAGAAAAAAAAAAAATTGAAATTATCGTAGTTACCCGAGCGTCCATCGAGAAGAATCGTTTCGAGATAAACGCGATCGAAGTTTCGATAATGTATCGTGTATATTAATAGTTAGGTTTTGATACATTAGTAGGGTGGATGGTAAAAAGGGAAGAGAAAATAAAATGGTGACGAAGGGATGGACGAAGAATGGCGGGAAAATCTAACGAAGACAAAATAGAGAAATATGCAACAGGACACGACCGTGAAGGGTCTGGAAAATTGCTAATTTTTGTACCAGACTTCGTTGCTAAATTTTTTTGTTTACCCTTCGCAGTATTGTTCCCCCATAATTTAGTCCCGAAACTCGTGTACGGTAATTCGAAGTAAAGAACGGTAAAGTTTGTGCAAGGTGATCGTCAGGTGGGACGCGGTCGTTCGAGGGAAAGTCGGATAAATTGAAATATAAATTTCAGCGAGATTGCAGGGGTATACTTCGCTACTAACGGCGCAAACTGTTTTAGAATAAGGTATTTTCCAACGATGTAAGTATGATTTACTATGTAATATTCCCTCATCCGCGGTCGGCAAATTTAGCCGCGACCGCCTATCTCACGAGAATATCTTACTCGTTCTTATGTGCTTTGCTTGATAAACAGCACTGCATACGACGTTAATCTATCCTTGCTTGATTCGATACGCCGTGGGCACGCGAGCGAACACGCTCTTTCGTATAGAGGTAGTTTAAAGGAACACGAACCGAAGGAATGCTTCGACTGTGCATATTTCGCGTGGTAGAGACTCGGAAGTTCTTTAAACTCCGGTGAAACCATCATTTCGTAATTAAATTTCTTCCCTCTTTATCAATTAGTGCTCGACACTTTTCGAAACTTTTGCGCTGAATATTCATCGGTGCAACAATCGTAAACGACGTTAACTGTATATTAATTTTCGCTGCTTCTGCTATAAATTCAAATCTCATGCTGAAAGTAATTTTTTACCTTGCGTGCGATTATATTCTTGGAGCTTATCTGCTCGCTGAAAAAAATGACTTACAGACACGAAATATTCACAGCTTGTTATCATAGTGTACGATCTTGGTATTATTTTGCTCGAATTTAATGTAAACTCGATTTGGAATTGTTAGAAAACGGCTACCGTGAAGGTAATGAATATAAAATATTTATTCCAGGCACCTTGATGGGTATTTAAGTGGAATATTCGTTTCGCTAAAATATGAACGTAACTCGAAATGAAATTATCGGAGAATTTAAAGTTTCGAAGCAGAAAATGGCGGACTGTGTCAACGGTAAAGGCAAACGCTTGGAGCACAGGTGCCCCGGGAAACTGGTCGACATTAACGATATTAGATGCCGGACGTAACATGAATTATGAACGATGATTTATCCCTTTGCCTCCATTGAACAACTCTGATGGGCTCAAATATCGATGTTGCAGCACGCATTATAGCTTATAAACGCCAGTTATTCAAACTGGAGTACCGATACCGAGCGAATTAATCTAGTATAGTAGACAGTGTGCCCTTTTAGGCCATGAGTGATACACCTTATCCGTGTTTGTACTTGCCAGTTTACATCGACGTAAAGCTTCGCGAGCACGCGTAAATTAGGGGATAAATTCCCACTGGAAAGAAATAGGTAAGCAACCGATTTAAATTTCATGCGTAGAATTCGTTATTTTTTCCGGCTTCGAAAGCGCAGTAGCTGCCTAAAATAATTTATAATCGAACGATGATATTATCCTCCAATGTTTCGAAACTCGGAAATGGTCATCGATTGACTCTGTTATCTGAAGCGACCAACCCTTCTATCATCTCCGATATCATTTCAAACGAACTAAACAGTCTCGAATGGATCTCAACCATGGTCACGGATGAAAGTGGCCAGCTGGCAGCGTCCTTCCCAAACAGCGTAACTTTCTAACGATGTCGACAGAATCGCGCAACACCCCCTGAAATATTTCAGCGTACAATGACAAAGGATTGCAGCCCCGACCGCGGAAGTTAACTAGCAGTGTCGAAACGCGGCAAACAGGACTTTGTATTCCCTTGGTCCCGCGATCGGTGGCCACTCAGCATCGCGGAATATTGATTTCTGTACAGGCAGCGATCCAAATTGAACACGCGAGTTTTCAACGCGGTCAGCGAAATGCGAGATCATGAATCGGATATAAATTCATTGTTAAATATTCAGCGATCGCCGATACAAATAGAAACGGGTCGAATTGCGCGTATGCACCGTGTACGGGGGAACGGGGGGGGTTGCTTTTCAGTAATTCAATGCACGTTCCAGCCATTTTCCTGCCGTCCCCGTTTCGCGACAGAGTGCCGATGAAACTTCTCGTCGCTGGACGTTTCATTTTTAATCGACGACCGAGTCGTTTCCGACGATTAAATCGTTTCTGCACGTGTATTTCCTGCCTGGGAGTTCTTGGGGAAGAAGAATGACTTGTCGCGAATCGGTGAGGCAGCATTCAGAAATGAACACAAAACCGTGGTGTTTGTTCTTGTAACTTTATAGAAATTCAAGTATTTCGTACAAATTCATTTTATTCGACATTTCGGTTTCATCTGAATATTACTTTACTGGAACATAAATTTTCTATCGATAAGCTTCCCGGACATTTTCCTGTCTCGACGTTAGGAAGTCTTTGCGAAAAGAATTTTGTCCAAAGATTCGAATCTCCGAAAGGGTCGAAAGATTTCTTGGAACGTTTTCATCTGAATACCATTCCATTGAAACATAAATTTTTATATCGATAAGCCGATACGTAAACTTTCTCCTTTAAAATTTGTGCGGAGAATGCATAACACTACGTTCTCGAGATAATCGAGATTCGAAAATACACAGGGCACGCGTGCACTTAATAGGCAAACCTAAACATTCTTCCTTCTAATAACAACATTTGCTTATAAAGAGTTGCATTTACCCATTGCACACAAACATCGCAATCTATAATAAGATCCATTCAACCCATAATTACTCGAATCGACGCCTACCTTATATATTTGCGAAATAGATATCTCGGAGAGGAATGTCGTCGCAGCCGAAATTGTATTTCGCATTTTGCACTTAATATCGAACGAGGATTCGTCGTATTCCAGGTTGCGAATTACGAAATACCGCGTCCGAATCTGGAAACGACATGACCTAAAGTTAAGCCAATTACGAGCAAGACGTACGGGGCTGAAAGTTTTCCATCAACTTCCGGACATCCGACGATAAATATCCAAATTTCTAGCTCTTCGCGAGGCTGATCGTTTCGATTCGCCTCTATTGCCCCCAAGGGCTGGCCCCTTTCCTGCACGTGGCAAATTAGGCCAAACCTCTAGCGTTCCAAGACTGATTTTTCGTTACACGTCGTACACCCAAGAGCAATTTCAGCCGAAGAAAAAGCTACATTTCATAAAGGAAATATTTGGTACAGTTGGTGTAGTACAGTCTCCTGTAGTGGAAATAGATGGACGTCGGAATTCCATAAAAATTAAATATTCAACGTCATTTTGACATTTACTTGATCAATTATCATTGCATGTGCATTACTCCTATCGAAAAGTGGCGTATATTCGCCAACGAAAAAATGAAAGTACTCTCGCATGCAAAGTGACGAAGCGCGGTTCGATTAAGAAGAGAGAGAGAGATAGATAGATAGATAGATAGATAGATAGATAGATAGATAGATAGA